>NW_009225691.1:25696-39221 GCF_000690835.1 Fulmarus glacialis
TAACAGGTTGGGGACAGAACTAAAACCATATTAGACAAAGAACCCTACATCTGTTCATCTTAACTCATGCCTCTGGGACATCCCAGGCAGATGAAGGTCTGTTTGAGAATAGGTCTTGTATTAGCTCAAAAGCCAAACACTGCTCATGTTCACAGTGGAGCTTTTTAAAACCAGGGGTTCAATTCCTTCTGCAATCTCCCTGTGTTGAGGCTAAGGTGGAGGATAATTCCCTACCACACTGAAGAGCAAGCACCAATTTCATTCAGATTGTGTCTCACTGAAAGAAGCAAAGCACTTGTTTCCTTGAGGGGGAGAGTTTTTAAACCCATTTTGTACAGGAATCATATTCAGTGTAACAGGAATTGCATTTCTGGTAAGAAATCACAAAAAGATGAAACTCTGGGAGTAAAGTAATACCATTCATCTTAAAATACTGCTATTACTCTTTCAAAGAGAAAGTAGGAAGGCTATTTGCCTTATAAATTCATTCTTGCTGAAAACCTAGTTTCATTGGGAAGATCTGACAGAAAACACGAACATTTCTAATTACAGGAAGTGATCTCAAATCAGGACCAATGAGCAGTGTCCAGGCAAGCAAAGCTTCACGTTATTCTGAATGAGGGTGACAGATCTCAGTTTATATGACTGACATCGCTCCCTTTGCTGCCTGCACAGACTGAACTAGTTCAGCCCTTCAGAGCCCTTCCTCTGGTGACTAATTTTTGTCTGCAGTGCCTGTCCTTCATACAGCCTCAGTGATCATCCGCATGCAGGGACAAAACAGGGTGATTTTGAAAATACACCATATTAGTCATCGTGCCACATGGACATCCATTGTCTTAACTTGTTCTCCCCAAAACCATATTTGAACTTATATAGCTGAGCCAAAGTGTTCTCTCTGTCCCTGCCACAACAGTGCAGTGTGACTGCTTTGGCTCTGTAGCCTAGGAAACATTTTGAAAAACCTCTTTCAAGTGTCAGAAAACTTGACAGGGTCCCTCCAAGAGCTCAGTGCTTTGGCTCCTGAGAGGAGTCAACATCTTCTCTTTAATAAACGTTAAGAAAAAGCGCTACATGATCTCTCTAAACATCTGTGAGCCAGCACTGTCAGGGATGCAGGAATGAGAGTGAGGTGGGAGGCACTGGTGGATTCCACATCAACCTTCTGCCACATCCCTGTGACATCTAGGATAGCACAAGCTCTGCTGCCTTCATACAGTTCTCCTTAGAAACCTCTGTCCTTCCACTCTCTGGCATTAATTCATTTCAGTGATACCTAATGAATAAACTCCCTTATAATGTGTGGGGTTTTTTCTTTAAGAATTAGTCTGAATTTAAAACAAGTCTGAAGGAACTTACCCACTGGGATAGTTCTGCCCTGAATTTTATCAGCCCATCCAGCATAATATCGGAGTGTTTTTATACAACCTTCCAGGTCAATGAAATAAGCCTGCAGAAAAGGTTTTCCTGTGTCCATTGTTTCCAGAGTCTGAAAAAACAAATTGCATGCACTGTCAGACAATTCAATGTTTTTTTCTTGAAAAAAGCTTTTAGAGAAACTCCTTCTCAATTTTATTTTGCCTTGTGCTGCAGACATGAGGTTTCCTTCCCTCACCTTGTATTTAAGGAACGAGCTTGTTAATACCAATAAGGTAGAAGGGAGACTAGACCCAATAACCCTAATGCATACACAAGTTGCTTTGTTCAGTGACTGCAATGAAAGCGCATCTTCCAGAAGCCTCCAGAAGGTGGCTGTGGGTGGGATACAGGGCTATGGTCTGGGGCACCGGTAAGAAATGATGTGAGTGTCATGACTTCACCGTAACTGACCCTCCGACGCAGATGTTCTGGATTCCAGATGGTGTCACTGAAATCAGTCAGACCCACTTTCCTTTTATTTCGAAATCTATGTCTTCTGCTTCATAGCCCTAAAACCAACCTCTGAAAAGCCTCTTTTGTCCAGAGGATGATAGCAAACACATTTTTTACAGAGTTCTGGTAAAGTAACCTTTGGGCTCAGATCTGTGCTGAGACTAAGGCAAGGGAGAAGTTGCTTCACTAAAGTAGCACTGATGCTGAGCAGCTCTAAATGAAGTCCAGTCTCGGCCTGTGTCCGTCTCACTGTTCTGGACATTAACTCAGTGAATGCTTTGTTCTCTACTCAGGTCATTAAATTGGGTATCGGTGCAAATGGCCAGCACATCCGTAAAGGATGTACTATCCCTTGGTAGATTGAAACATCTTTGTTTACATATGAAGTCATACCCTGTCATCTACCACAGACATCAGGGTCCAAACAGCACTCAAACAGACATTCCCCTTGGAATGACTAGGATTGTTATCCACTCTGAATGTCTGCTAAAACAACTGATTTTTATAAGTCATTACTTAGCACGCAGCCAAGGCAGCTACGGCTGGTTTTCTGCAGTGAAAATAACAACGCCAAACAAGCCCTCCCAGATCAGAAGGACAGCAGAAAGCTTGAAACGAGTGTCCTGGTTATGGAAAAAGGAGGGTCCTCTGAAGACACATCAAAAAGTGAGCAGAAAATGAACAGGGTGTATTCACACACACACACAAATATATATTTTTTCCCCTTTTATTTGCTTTCCTTTATTCTGAAGGCCAGAACTGCCTTCAGACCTGGATTTTTTGGTTTTGTCATAAGAGACACTGTGTTAGGAAAAGAGACCCAGCTCAAAACAGTCAGGCTCCGAAGCACATCCCATGTATGTTAAGTTCTACTGACCTCAGCGGGACATCAGCTCAGGAACTTACACATCTAACAGCACTAAATGTCATAAATGCCATTCCCCTGAAGACAAGTAGAGCCAAAGTGCAGCATCGAACTGGTGAGTGCTCAGGTCCAAGATCTTAGGTATGGACTGACAGCAGCTCTAAGCTGAGAGATGCTAGGATCTGTGGGTGTGATTTGGAAAGATGTCCAAGGCCCATAGTCTCTAAAGGCTTCCACCAACTGCAGCATTTTAGCTCGGGTTCTACTCCCCTTGTTCTGCACCAGGAGGATTCCTTCAGGACAGGACAGGGAATAATTAGCAATAGTTCTTCAGTGCAGAAGTCCAAATTAACACAGCTTCACGGCTATAAAGAGATTTTCCTGAGCCAGCACATTCAGTAGGGAAGGAAACAGTTCCCACTTACACACATTTTAAACTTTGGATGACATCCAGCAAGAGAAAGATTCTCTTTCCAGCCCCCCATTTTAGGGGAAGCAATTTGCAAAGAAGTCAAACTGGCCTTGCATTTTTGTAATAAAGAAGGACTGTGTCAGTTGTGGTAGTTTAGGGGGTTTTTTTGTTTGATTATTGTTGTTGTTTGTTTGTTTTGGGTTTGTTTGTTGGTTGGTTGTTTTGGGGTTTTTGTTTGCCTTTTTTTTTTTTTAAGATGAGAGCTGGGAGACAGCTATGAACATTGATGACATGAAATTTTCAAAGCAATAAGCATTCTTTCTTAATTTAATATCTGTAATCACTTCAATAACTAGCTAAAGTTCTGGAGAAGTCAACTATATAGAAGAACTAAGACCCTTCTCTTAAGACCCCTAAAATCATCCTGCAGGAAGAGGAAGATAAGCCATGACTCCTGCATGGACTCTTCTGCCTTTCATAAAGGGAGAGAAAAAAAGAACATTAGGTAGATATGGATGCAGCAAAATCAGAGGGATGGAGCTGAGTTATCAGCCAACAGTTGCTGGTTTATCACTGCTCACCGATCACAGTACTTACTGCCAGGATGACTCTGTCTCGCTCAAGAAGATCAGCCAGCTTGTGCAGGAGTCGTCCTCTGCTTAGGGCATCCATCTGTCTCCACGGAGCTCCCCTCTGGAATGCTGCCTTCGCTGCTTCCACTGCATTATCCACATCAGGCTAAAGCAGCCACATACACAAGAAAACCTTAGGTTACAAGGAAGGAGCCGGACAATGGCACAGAAACCCGATCAGACTACTTCCTAGATGATGCTGTGGTGGCTAAAACCAACTTGTCTGACAAAACCACTTCCATATTACTGCCGGATTTGGACCCAAGCCTGCAGTAAGTTTTGAGTTTGGCCTGGGCTGCTAAACAACCTTGGGGTCAGAGTACCAACAGGGTCTTTCAAGGGTAATTTTATGCAACTAGTTTCTTTATACAATAATCCAGAATTGTGTTCCTGCCGATACAGGATGTAAGTGACACTGGGGGAGAATGGAGAAACAAAATCCCAATTCTGTTCCCATTACAGCTTCCCTAAGCGTGACAGGCCATTGGCCTGCATGAATCATTGTCTGAACAAGTGTGAGGAGGAAAGTCCCCCATGAGGGAGATCACGGTTTTATCCAGGGAAACAATCACAGCTCAGAGCCCCCCATTCAGTCCCACTGGAACCCATGCCAGTAACACACTAAAAAAGCTCCCTTAGATCCTAGATCACACTTCCAGAACATTTCTACCAGATAGGAAGGGTTTTGTTGACAAAGGCATTTCACCTACACAGACTTAGCACCACTCTCTCATCTCCCAACTGCTTTACCGTGCTCTGGATGAAATCTAACTGTTTACCCAAGTTACTACTCAGGTGGGCAGTGAATTCCCTCTCTTCCCACACCACCACCCCCCGAGAAGCTTCATGCATTTGCTCTGGCCACAGTACGCCCTGGACTCCTCCTTCTCCCCACATACATTGGTTAAAAAAAGTGAAGCCAAGGGCAACCTCCTGACTCAATAAAGTCAATGGGAACACTGCCATCAATATCCACGAGGCCAAGACTGTACCCCAAGCATACATAAAGCATGCTTCGCCCTGGCTTTGGACAGAATCCTGCTCTACGTAATGTCTGGCACAGCCCACGCCTCACTTTAGCTGATGGAGAACTTGCACCTCACTGCAATATGTGGCTCAAGGGGGTGGAAAAGGAGAGAGAGTTTCAGGCCTTGATAGTTCCTCATAGCACTTCACCAGTTGCTCTCATTTGTGTCTTATCTCAAGTCTTGTCTGGATACAATTATGAAATCAGCCTCCGCACTGATCCAACAAGGTCTGGCCATTCTTCCCTCATGGGGAAATGTGTGGTGCTCAACCAAGAAAAATGTTATAGGGAGACATGTTGCCTTCTTACAGCAAAAGTTAATGGAGAAAACAGCAAGTCATCACCCACTGAAATGGCACCTTACACTAAATTTGGCTCCTTTTCTTTACAAGAAGATCACACAGCTTTAAAACAGTGTGACCTATACTGCCAGGAAAAGAACCCCACCCTTTTGGAAGGGCACTGATAGGGAAACCATTGGAGGAAACTTCTGCTGTTACAGGGGGTTAAGAATGGCTCTGCTCAAGCAAGGATGCTGGTGAGGCAGAGGTAGTGAGCAGCCACTGCGCACAGGCAGGCATGTCCTGCCTGGGGCCCATCACCCATAGGCAGAATGGGCCCGCAGAATGGTTCGCTTCAGTTGAGTTGATCTGGATTCAAACTGGCACATCACAAAAGCTAGAAGGCACCACCAGCCACTGCACACTTATGTACTCCCCATCCTGCCTGCTGGAATGAAGACTCAAGCTGAAAGAAGGCAATATTTTTATGTGACAAAGCAGACAAAGAAACATGAGAAGTGTGTCAGGTTTAAACAAGTCCTCCCTTAGCAGCAATTAATTAGCTTCTGTGACCAGGCTGGGAGCACCAACGTGCAGAGCATTGGGTCTGTAGTGGCACAGGCCACAATGCAGCATGCCCTTAGTACTGAGAGGCAACCACCACTCTGGTACCCACAGGAACAGGGACGAGATGGCTGTGTGAGCAGATGACTTCAGTGCATGCCCAGATCCTCCCCATCCTCTAAACAGGGGAGCACCTGAGCCCTGCTGCAGCTCCTGCAAATACTAGTTGTCTTCATTCTTGTCTCTTTTCTCGGACATGCTGGGTACACATAGCAGCTTGGAGACTGCAGTCATTACCACATAAACAAAAAGGCTTTCCCCAAAACACCCTCAGGGGTAGCACCACCAAGTGAGATCTTGTGAGCCTGCACAGCCTCAATAGGCCTGAGAGACCAGCAAAAACAAGGAAATTCTTCAGGAAGGCTGAAATGCCATTCTTAATCCATCCTGTTATGACTAGGCATTAGGGGAGTCTGAATGGCATGTTCATTGCAGGCATGTTGCAATAGGTAGGCACAATGCGTGACAAAGACTCGTAACTGTCAAGGTGCCAGGGACACACCGTGGTATACAAAACCACAAGGAGGAGGTCCGTGCATCCTGGTGCTCAGTTCTGATCTATACAGATTTACTGAGCATTACATAAAAAACTCTGCTAAGAGAATATTAAGGTTGCAAAGTCAAGCACTGCAGCATTGAGAAATGCCTGCAAACCTTCATACCCACCCTGGATGTTTGCATTATGATACAACCCCCAGTTACACAACCGCATACCATCTTCCCCTGAACAAACTCAAACCGTTCTTTGTTCTAAGTTACCTCCTCCACCTTCCTCCTCTACCTCAAGTCCTGCTCATCGTTGCTCCATTTCTATCCTGCCCCTTTCTCCTCTCCCCTGCCTCAGCAGCAGGCTGCAGAGCACAGTGGAAACCATCACCCCACTGGCTCTGTGAGTAGGGGAAACCCCTGCAAAAAAAGCCTTGCTCTGCTTCAGGCTCAGCATGCACAACACTGCTTCAGTTTGGCTAGTAAGGAGACATGCCAGGGATGGAGCACACCCAGTGGAGACTGTCTTTCTTGACTTCATTTACTAACTTCTTTGAAAAACCTCCACTGTGCACTTCTTCGGAAAGGCAGGAGCATGCCACAGTTTCTCAATTAGAAGAGGTTCAGAACTGACCTGCTCCCCTGCAAACAGTCTACACAATGCATTGCTCTAACTTTTGAGCCAAACTACCTATTGCTAAAACCAGCATCTTAACAGCCTGAAGTGTCCAAAACCACTATCGAGGTCATTGCAAGTCTGCTGTAGGGAATAATATTCCTGTAGCCTCTTACCTCAGCCTGCCACTGCAATCTGAGGGGGGCAGAATGACTGTGAACAAAACCCTCTTACAACCCTTCAAAGATCCACATGGGAGAGTGAACTGCTTAGAAATGATCATGACAGACACTCCACAGCATCAAGTCTGCTCGACAGTCACAATGTGAACCTGCTGCCCATGTTCTGTGGCAGCCAGCCAAGCTGGGCACTCCTTTGAGGAAGGAGCACCTTTCCCCCTGCCCTGGATGGCTGTTAGCAAGCTGCTAGAAGAAAAAAGCCTGTCTTCAAGTGTTATTGACAGCACCAGAGAAATGACAATGGTGCAAGTATTTTTGTCTTCACATGGTAACACCAAGACAGGGTGGAAGTTCTGGGGCTGCACTATTTGCTGGGGGCAGAAGTCTAATGAAGAAAGTTATTCTTTCTCTGTTATCAACCTGGCAAACACTTGGACACTAAGCTGTTATTTGGGAAGCAAAAAGCCTCCAAGCATCCAGTGGAAGCATTTGCCATTTTATTTTCAGTGCTTCTTTTTCCACCCAAGACTTCCCTTTATCCCCCAACTATCCCATCAAGGGCAATTCTGTCTTAAATTCTGTAACTAAAGAACAAACAACAAAACCTTTGCTCCTAGCCTCATAAAGCATTGGCCAAGTTTCAGCACCAGAATAAATTGTCATCACTGAGATATTGGCTGCCAAATTCCCACCCCTCACGTACAGGCTAAGGAAAACACACTCTGCACGGCCAGGGAGGGGCAGTTTTACGTTCAGGGCTAGGGAAGTAGAGTCCTGCTCCCAGGAAGGCAGAGCCAACCCTGATACAGCACAGCTGAATCCAGAGCCAATACCAGGAACTGCCACCCCTGCGGTGGTACTGACCAACACAACCAAGTACAGTGGCACGTGGGGACAAGATGCTGGAAAGCACCACCAAACACAACTCACCACTTTCTGTAGTAACTCCAACAGACTGGAGTTACAGATTAGGAGGGGCTGTTCAAGCAGGGCAAAGGAAGTCTCAGGGGACTCAGTTTGCCCAGAGGACAGTGGGACATGGTCAAGTGTCACCAGTAACCAAACAGCTTGGGTTTGGGTTGCTTCTCAGCCCTGACTTTGCCTTCTAACTAATCCAGATCCAGATCTAATCTCACTCAGTCCCTCACAAAAACCAACTAGAGCAAAAAATAAAAATTAAAAAAATCTGTGTGATGTAAAGGGGTGGAAGAAGAGGTTTTTGGCACCCAAGGCACAGCTAACTTACATTCTTGCCTGCAACTATGCTATGCACCGAGGAATTGGGCACCTATGCTGAGTATCCACAGGCAGAGGGCTCCACTGACTGGCCCCAAGGAAAGGTTTACAGTGACTCTCCTGCAAGCTAGAAGCTGAAACCTATCCTTGAATTCAGGGAGGGACAAGTCTCAAGGAGGCAAGCTGCAAAACTGGCCTTTTAGATCTGCATTACAATTTTCTTTAACCAAGTTATTAAGAAGTAGGCTTGAAATACTCATGTAATGCTCTATAACTGCTGGAGGAGACACTTAGCTCAGGGAACAATAGCAACGTCATGGTTTCTGCCCAGCAAAATACAGTTGCATCAGAGTTAGCTTCAACTTTACTGTTTACATGCCACTGCAATTAAAGACAGTTGTGTCCTATCCAGTTAGTATAAGGAATTACACATAATGTTTGGTTCTGCCTCAACCTGTAACTGCCCCATGGATGCACAGATCCCCCATGGCAATAGGTCTCAACAGAGGCTGCTTTAGTGCCATCCAAAAAGAACGGCCACCTTACACACTATTTGCATGCAGGCTGGAGATTTGTATTCCAAGCAAGTTTGCTCCCACCTCTGGAAGGGTCAGACTCTATAGTCTACAGAGTATAATACCAGAAAACACTAGCTGAGCACCTGCTCAACTAGTATCACTCCTACTAGCAAAGAATCCCCAAAGCAGCTACCTGGCTGGAATCCAGGCATTGAGCCTCACAGTGTTGGACAAGCTTAGATACCAAGAAAAAGATACCACAGTACAGGCAGAAATGCCCACACTACCCATCACTTACTGCCAGCAGCAATGAGCAGCCAAAGCCCTGGTACAGCAGAGAAACTGTGAATCACCTTCCCATGACATACTGCAGAAAGCCAGCTCTTGGGCCAGCTCTTCCCCACAGATGAGGCCAGTTGGCCCATACGTGATGAGCTGTTTTGGACAAAAAGTATCCTCACCTCAGACTGTTACCAAATCCCACCAGTTATGTCCCAGGCTACTCTACAGCACACCAGGACCAGGGACCACTGAAGTTCTTGAAAGATACTGGTTTGGTTTTAACTGAGAGTTACCACATTTGTGCAGGAGGCCAGAACCCATGATATCAGTTGGAAAAGCAGCACCGCATCTCTAGCAGAAAGTGGGCAGTGTTTGCATGACTGAGCTTAAATTCCCCCAAGCACTCAGGTTACTTGTCAATTTTGTTTAAAAAAGGGCAAGTTTCAGTTCAGTGTCACCAACAGGCTGCCATGCAGCTTATGTATAAACCACTTCCAACACAAGGCCCAAGTTCTGTCAGGGATGTGCACACACCATCATTGCTATTTCCTCAGACTGGCTGCTTCCTTCCAGTCTATAACACAAGAATGATGCTGAATCTCATTCCTCTGACAGTGTTTGGCAGGCAGTTCCTACCAGGGAAAGTGACTCTGCCGAGTTGGACAGGATTGATCCCACCCACCCTGTGTAATTCTTGAGCAGCACATCTAGTGTCCCAGACCTCCAGCTCACAGCCTGGCCAGATGTTCGTTGTCATTAAAAGCCAGTTTTCCTCTGTGTGCTTCCCTACAAAAGGAAGTCCCTCGGAAACTTTCTTTTGCACTGCCTTTCCAACAACACTTACCTTGTCTCCTTCCTCAATGTCACAAATTTTCTTCAGCGTTGAAGGGTTGTAGGTGGGGAACTTCTTTCCACTTGTAGACTCATGCCATTCATTGTTAATAAATATCTGAAGAGAGAGCAAGGGGAGTGGGATGGAGAGGAGAAAGAAAAAAAAAAACCAACTATGTAGACAATGCAAAAAACCACAAGTACTCCTCAAAGGTCCCGAGGCTCTTCAATTTCCATTGATGGCAGGGTCAAGCGTGTTCAGTCTCTCTCCCAGGGAGACTGTTTGCAATACAGACAGCATTTATCCAAACTAGAACCTGAGCCAGACAACAGACGAAAAAGCCTTCGTGCACCCAGTTAGTTTTAAGCAAGAGGAAGACAGAGGATGGGGCCCACACAGTATCACACCATAATTTGGCAATGAGAAACAGACAGTTTTTGAAATACATCTCCATAGGAACAGCAAGCAGACACCAAGAGAAGCTCGTATAGTTCAGGCAAAAGGAGCCCCTTGTTACATGCTACAGATGAAATGTCAGCGTACAATATTACTTGGTTGTTGGTATCCTGCCCTGGACTACTTCCACAACTTTCCCTCCCCAGCACTGTCCAGCAGAGGGTAAGTACTGGCTCAGTTCTACCCCACCATGCCTTGTCACAGGCTAGATCAAGCCTCCCACATCACTTGGAGTCGTCTGTGACAAGATTTAAGTGTTTCAAAATATTGCATTTCCAGAGCAAGAACAAACAGTCCCAGTGTTGCGTAACTGAAAATGCATTAAATACTAGAGTGTTGTTACTCACTGTAAACAGAACATGAATACCTATATACAATTAATTGATTCAACATGCATCTTATCCACACTGTGATCTAACTTGGCAGTGTTATATTTTATAAATATACTTTAAGTAAGATTAGATGAAGTAATCTTTATTAGTAGCCTGTTAGCGGCTGTAAGCTAGTACTTTTACTTGGAAGTCATCCACATTTGCAATCTTGTTTATGAGTCTCTACACACCACCAGGAGATTAATGTTGCATCCCTTACGTTCGGAATTCCCGCTGCTTTGGGTCATAGTTTTCTTTCCTTGGGCAGCTTTTTTCCTGAAAGGAGTTTCTCCTGACTATTTCTGCAAAAGGCATCTGAGATGTAACTGGCATAGAAGCTGCACTTTTGGACCCACCTGTTTCAGACAGGCAGCAAAAAAGAAAATTTTGGCAAAAAAGTTGTCAAGCGAAGTCACAAGAAGAAATACAATGTTAGAAATATTAACTAACTTGACACTAATGCTCCCAAACTACCTCTATTATCCAAGTGCTGCATTTTAACATTTACACATTTTAACTTCAGTTTTCCTTTGTTTCACTACTGAAGTCATATTATAAATGTGGGAGATACAGGAACTGTAAAGTTACAGCATCAGGTATATGCTCACAAACTAAGGACTAGGGAAGGATACCGTTTTTCCTCCGCATTCAACATTAATTCTATGTGAACGGGTTGGGGTGGGAAAGCAATGTTCCTATAAGAAATAGTAAAACACGAGACTGACAGGATCAGGCTGTTTTAAATGTAACATATATGCTGGCATCATTCTGGGAATCACACCACATAGCCCAAGACTTGGGTGCCAGGTCTTGAAATCAAACAGAACAGCGTATCAGCTGTTCATGCTTCATACCCAGGATTTGGGACACGGGATTGTGGACAGATCACTTCCATCACACATCCATGACAAGCATTAAGCTGCTCTATAAGAAAGATCTTTGTTGAAAATTTTTCTTCTCCCCCAGCCCCATAACTGGTAGAACCGAAAATAAAAATCTCCGCTAAGCAAAGTGTGCCGTCAGCTGTAAACATCTGGTGAAACTCAGAGCTTGTAGAAAACCCCTTGCAGTTTTATGAAAACTGACTGTGGCTCATTATTTTCTCAGATGCACCAGGAGCATCAGATCAAATGTTAAATTCACACTTTTAATTAACATTGGTTTCCACTTTTAAGAGAGACTACCTTGATACCTTTAGTGCACAGAGTGTCTGGCAAAACTCTAGAGAATAAAAAAAGGGTGTTTTAAAATATACATGGCTGCAGGATCAGATCCCAAAGGCGTATTTAAAAGTATTCGCAACAATAAAAATAACAAAAAACAGAACTTTTGGATGTTTAAGAAAAACTCTAATGGCCGTGTCCATTTTGGACGCAGGAAAGAGCTGTTTGTGCAGCATTACGCCATTCTGCAATCAGCAGCTGCAGATCCAATTTGCTGCTAAATGGCAAGTTTATCTTACAAAAAAAACATAGATAAATTTGGGATGTTAAAAATTAATCTAGTCCAGTGATTACCACTAATTGCTAATCTGTTTCAGTACTTCGGATGCATAATTCAAATTAACACCTCACTGGATAAGCTATCGCTGTTTACTCCTTCTCACTGCAAGAGAATGAACTTCAAGTTCTGCTTTTTTTTTTAATACTTAATACAGAAATGTAACAGTAATTAATACGCTCATTCAGCCCCTCCAGCTCTTTTAGTCCAGCCACAGAGTTCAAATTATGGCAGTCAAGGCTGCCTAGCAGTGTAACCAGCCGGGATATTTTCCCCACTGCGCAAGACAGCGGGTCCGGCTGTTGTGGAACAAAAAGCAACTCAGCTATTGCTGAGCTATGGCTGTGTTAGGGAGCAGGGATTTCTGCAGCAGTGCTCAGCTCCACACCAACGCCAGCCTCACCTCTGAGGGACAGAGTTATCAAGCTCAGGAGCCTTTGGTTAAATCCAAAAGGTCATGAGCGACCGTTTAAAGGTAATTTAAAGAAAAGATCAATGGAGACCGGAGAGATACGGGTTTATGTGGGTTTGCTGTCTGACTCCTCATCCCACAGGGAGGCCACGGAGGAGGTCTGTTGGGACGGCGAGCCACCAACAAGACGTGTGTGAACACCATTCCTCTTCGGGAGCTGCGGGGTAGCCCCAGTCCCATCACAGAGCCCTTTCACAAGGCCCAGTCCTGCAGGACACTGGCCCTCCTGCATGCTCCCTGCATTCACCGGGACCCAAAACCACCCCCTGGTGCTGAACCCCTTCCCAGCAGGGCCCCATCCCACACTTAGGAGCTTCACACTGCGCCAAGGACGGCTGAGCGCAACTCAGGCAAGCAGCTTCCTCACGGAAAAACCCTTTCTCGCCTCTGCCCAGGCTCACCCCATCCAAACCCATTTTCGCTGAGCACTAACGTGATGCTAAAAGCATTTACTGGGCAGGTTTGTGAGCGCTGCACTGGACGCTTGGGAAGATGGCCATCAGGGCGACCGGGAGGGGACAGACCAGTGTGGCACCACAGCCCTCACACGGCAGGAGGCACCAGGGCGTGCACACAGCCAGGGAGAGGTGCCCATGGACACCTGGGGCAGCACCACAAATGTTTTTTTTTTTTCCCCTTTTTTCTAGAAAAAAAGTTGGTTTCTTGGGCTTTAGGGTTTGGGGCAGCTACAGCTCCCCCAGAAATGCCACAGTCATCTGCTTGCTCCAGTCACCCAACCACCCTTACACCCCTGTAAGCCTACTGTCTAGGGCAGGAGGAGGAATAAAAAAATTAAGAAAAGAGACAGTGAGGGAGAAAATTTTGTATTAAAAAAAATACTTCACCACCAGCCTGACTCCACCA
>NW_009225692.1:0-481 GCF_000690835.1 Fulmarus glacialis
GCCCTGCCTTCACGCCTTGCAGCCGCCGGGCACGGGAGAAGCCGGTTCCCCGACGGTGACCACGGTGTCCTGCCGAGCCGTGCCACATTGGGGCCATGGGGCCGTGCGGGCTCTGCTTCCCCGTGGCTCTGCTCGTCCTCGCAACCGCAGGGGTCCGGAGTCGAGAGGCGGGGGGGGGAGGACGTCCCTGTGCATGGCCATGCTGGGGGGGGGTCCCATCCCCGTGGGGGATGCCACGCTCCAGCCCACGCAGCCGGGATCCTACGTAGCCTGGCTGTGTCCCCGTGCTCTGCCCTGCAGGACCGTGCACCCTCCATGTGCTGGTGGCCTTGGACGTCACCGACTACCAGCAGTCCAACCTGCAGCCCTACCTGGAGCGGGTCCTGCGGGACCTGGCCGCGCTGGACCACCTCACCTGCAGCCCACTGGCCCTGAGCCTCAGCCTGCAGAGCACGCAGCGGGACGGGGACACCCTCTTCCA
>NW_009225692.1:601-838 GCF_000690835.1 Fulmarus glacialis
CAAGGTAGATGGCACTGGCACAGGCGTGCCCATTGCTCCCTGTGAGGCTGGGGGATGCCGGGTGCTCCCGCTGCCGGGGGCTGCTGCAGAGCACCGGCCCCCCCCTCCTCACCCAGGTGCTGCTGGTGTTCACGGATGGGCTGGACGATGATGCGGGGAAGATGAAGGAGGCGGCAATGTCGGCTTGGCTGCAAGGTGGGGCGGCAACGGCTGCGGGGGGCTTGGCCGGGTGACCCC
>NW_009225692.1:876-1115 GCF_000690835.1 Fulmarus glacialis
CCCTTGTGCCCCCCCGTCCCCTCCAGCCCAGGCTGACCTGCTGGTGACGGTGGCGGTGAACAATGTCACGGGGCTGGGGGACCTGCAGCAGATGGAGTTTGGGCGATGGCTGGGGAGCGGGCAGCAGCTCGCTGTGGACATGCCGGAGGCCGGCGGGCATTTGGCACAGGAGCTGGTGAGGATGAGCAGCAGTGGGGTGGGTGGTGGGATCCCCGCGGGCTCTGAGTGGGGATGCCACC
>NW_009225693.1:0-300 GCF_000690835.1 Fulmarus glacialis
CCGCTCCCCAGCGCATCCCGTTCCCCTGCAGTTTTCTCCTTCAGATCACAAGAGGATGAAGGATCTGACTCGAATTAACCAGTTAGAGGGTGACCATGCTTCATCTCTCTAATATATCTTGAATTTTGTGGCACCGAGGCACTGTGCCTGTTTTCCTGAGACAAATGCAGAGGCTTCCTTTACTACATCCACTTTTTTTAAGAGCCTGGGTTAGCGGTCTATAGCAAACCGCAGAAGAAGAGCGAGCAATGCTGCATTTGCAGTTAGGTCGTTATCTCTACAATCAGGAAGGTCACGCTG
>NW_009225693.1:408-1227 GCF_000690835.1 Fulmarus glacialis
CCCAGCACTGTCCTCCTCTTACAGAAGAGCTGCCCTGGGCGTGAAAATTTACCCCCTCCCGCCTTCCCCTCGCGTCGGCTTCTCGTGCGCCCAGGTGCGGGATCCTTTCCACAGGCCAGGCGCCTTCCCCTCGGGCGTCCCCGTGGATTCCAAACCTCCCTGTTTTCAGTTGCAGCTTTTTGGGCATTTTTGTGCATCTGGCCCCAGGGATGTGGTGTGGAGCGTGGGCCATGCGAGGTCTCCCAGGTTGGGGTCCCCTCTCCCGGGGAACCGCAGCCCCGCTCCCCCTCCCCGCCGGGTCCGCCCCAGGGGCAAGGCTGGATCGTTTCTCAGGAAAAGCTCATTACATGAGCACTGGATTTCTTTTAAAAAAGAAGCTCACGTGTTTTCTAGAACGGGATTTATTGTATTTGTAATTGTCTTATATCTTTTTCGATCTTCCTCTGTAAAGACTCTGCATACCCTCACCTCTCCTGCCGCAAGGGATGTCAGCAGCACCCTCCTTCAAGCATTTTATTATTTTTTCCCTCCAAGAAGGGCAATAAACTATGGATCCCCACATCTTTTATGCTGGGTGCAAAGTACTCATTTAGCATACAGATGCTTAAAATCTATTTTGTTAAATCTTTAGGTCAATTTTCTGTTTAATGCATTCATAATCACTTCTTTTGCACAACAACAACCTCAAGTTGACAATGAAATGCACGCGGTAGACCGAAGGGAACCGGACAAGGCTCTGTTAGTGATGGACAGTCCTTCCACGACACCGCGCCAGCTCCCCGCCCGGCTGCCCCCCGGCACGAGCAAAGGTGGCCCAGG
>NW_009225694.1:0-3968 GCF_000690835.1 Fulmarus glacialis
AGCGCTCAGCAGGTGCCGGCTGCTCTGAAACAGGGGTTTTTGCTGAAATAACCATTTTTTGACTGTGAATCGAGGATATTTGGTACCAAAACCCTCTGGTTTTGAGAGCTGAGTACGCGTGGTTTCCGGAGGAAAGGAAATTTTGGAAGCATGGAAATAAATCCTATAGGAATCAGCGTGTTTCCTTGCAGTATTTTGTAACCTAGTTTGGCTTCGAGTGCAAATGTTTTCTTTCCCTTGCTTCAGCGACAGCATCACAAGGGGCTAGTGTGTACCCCCTTGGAGCTGCACATGCTCAAAAATCAATAGGGAGCCCCCAAATGCCCTTTTGTCCCCCCAGAAATGGTGCGGGATGGAGGCAGAAGAATGTACCCCATCACCTCCATCTCTGGTACCCAAAGCTCTCTCCATCCTCGACAGAGAAACCCGGGGCCCGGCAGGTGGAAACTTGTCCGAGGACTAAATCAATTTATAATGCGATCCTCTAACCGGCTTCAATTTGATTTTCATTTGTAGCATTACAATTATCAGATTGATATTCCCGACCGCTCAACCTTGAAATGGGACGGCGCGGCTCCTGCTGCCGGGGAGCGAAGATTATCTGCCTTGCACCGATTTCTGAGTATTTTTCTAATTAGCCATCAAATGTGCTTTGCTGGGTTTTTCTTTCTTTGCCCTTAAAGTCTTTTCTGATTAAGTTTTCTCCCCGTCTCAGCTGTGTGAAACAGCACAAAGAGGGTGGCGAAGTCTCCGGACCAGCCGTGCAGCATGTCGCAGCCGAAGGACCACGAGCATCCTCGCAAGCATCAGCGATGCCCATGGGAAGGGTGTCAAGGAGCTCGTGGCTTTTTCCACCCGTTTTTCCTATTTTCCTTTGCAGTTTTGCCACCTTTGGGGTCGGCGTGTGGGAAAGCAGGTGGTTCTTAAGGGATATCACCCCATGGCATGGTAGGGAGTTCCCATGCTGTGAGATTGCAACGGCACAGTTAAAAAAAAAAAAAAATATTGCAATGCTGTGTGTAACGCCAACCGTGGAGTTTGCACTTTATTTAGCAAGGGGATATTATAAAAACGATTTATGGGACCCCAGATGCCATCCCTCCAGGCTCTCCAGCCCGCGCTGGCCACCTCAGCTACAATTTCATTTAAAATACTCCAAACCGAGGATGCTACATCGAGCCGTGCTGCTGCTTTGGAAGCGTGGAGGAGATGCCGCTGCAGGTGTTTCCCCCCCGTGCATGGCCAGTCGGTGCCGGGAGGCTGCTCTACCACCTTGGATTTTTTTTCCTCGTCCCGAATTAATGTCCTTTAGCTAATGAGGACCTAATAATAATAAGCTAATAATTCCTCATGCAGCCTGCTAACGGCGGGTATTGTGCTCCCCAAAGGAGAGGGGAACCCACAAAGCCAATGGGGCTCGTTGCTGCTGCCTTAATGAGCAGTGTCATTAACCCAAGCGTGGTCCCACCCCAATCCCACCCCGTTTAGGGACAGCCCTGGGCAGGGTCACCAACCTTCTGCCATGTACGGGCAGCAAATCTTTTCTATTTTAACCATCAAGTGCATTTAATGTATTAAATGCAAATATTTCTACGCTGAGCCCGCTCCCCCTCATCCAAGCTGGGGATGGGTGTCCTACACCAAGACTCATCTTCCCAAGCTGCTGCTGCTGCTTCTTAGTATATTTTATTTATTATTTATTATTCCCCTTTTTTCTTCTTGATATTCATGTATCAATCCCTTCCTCCGGCCTCATTATCTCGCCCGGATGCTAACGTGCCAGGGCAGCCGGCGAGCTTGTTGCAGGCGGTGTTTGCAAACTCCCAGCAAATGCGATTGAGCAGAAGGCTCCCTTTAACATCTGCGCCCACAAAAATGAATATATAAAACACCAGGGCTCTGGTTTAGGAAAGATTTTTTGCTTATTCTCTGAAAGATGCTGCCTGGGGGGGCTGCAAGGGGCTTGGGGCAGCCCGCTCTGGCTTTGGAGAACTTGGAGGGTTTTTTTTTTGACTTAAAATGGAGCTTTTTGCTACCTTGAAGGGTTATAAATGGTTGGAGTGTGTTTTCCTTTCTTTCAGATGTGTTCAAAGGAGAAACAGGCTTGTGACCCTTGTCCCAGGGGGATGCGTCATGCAAGGAGCATCTCACATGCAAGCATCCTTCCAGCTGCTTTTGCAACTTTCTGGTCCTCAGAAGATGAGAAGAGGCATTTGCTGTGCCAGCATGGCCAAAACCAGGTAAGGACAATGGGGAGCGTCTTCCATGATGCTTTTAATCCCTGAGGATACAGGAGCCTCCACCCAAATCAGGCTCTTTGCCCATCCGTACGCAGCTGGAGTTATCCTTTCCCACCGTCCTCCTCCTCCATCCCCTTCAGTTGACACCAAACCCTGCCCAGACCCCAGTGGCCGATAGTCTTCAGCCCTCATCCGTGTTGCAAAGAGGATGGAGAGCGATGGCTTGACGGGCAGCTGCTGTCCTAGAGCTTCCCCGAGTGATTGAAAAGCTCCTCCTGGTTTGGGCTGGCCAATGGCCAACGCTGCACAGCTCTCCCCGGCCCGGGGATTAGGGATGTTCCAGTCGTGCTCTTGGCTGAAGGCCAGGGGATGAATTATGCATGGCCATGCTTTCCACCTTGGAGCATGGCATGGGGTGTAGGTGGGCAGAGAGTCATGGATGTGCCGTGGTCCAGGTCCTGTGGTGGGATTGTGACTCGGCCACCAGCCCGGAGGGCAGTTGTAGGCCCTCAGGATGAGCTCTTGCTGTGGGAAAAGGTGCGGAGAGCTCGGTGGGGTCCTTTGGCTTCCCTGGAGAGCTGCTGTGGGGAGGGCATGTCCCCAGGGCGTGCCATGGTGATATGTCTCAAAAGTGCCCTGGTGGCATCTCCCAGGGTTGCCGTGGTGGGATGTCCCAAAGGTGCCATGGTGGCATCGCCAAGGGCTGCCATGGTGGCATCTCCCAGGGATGCCATGGTGGAATGTCCCAAAGGTGCCATGGTGGCATCTCCCAGGGATGCCATGGTAGGATGTCCCAAAGGTGCCATGGTGGCATCTCCCAGGGTTGCTGTGGTAGGATGTCCCAAAGGTGCCATGGTGGCATCTCCCAGGGTTGCTGTGGTAGGATGTCCCAAAGGTGCCATGGTGGCATCTCCCAGGGTTGCTGTGGTAGGATGTCCCAAAGGTGCCATGGTGGCATCTCCCAGGGTTGCTGTGGTAGGATGTCCCAAAGGTGCCATGGTGGCGTGGCCCAAAGAGGATGGAGACGTGGGGCTGTGATCAATGGGATCTCTGTGGCTTTTGCCTTCATCTCAAAGAACCTGCTCCACTAACTGAATGTCCCACTGCAAAGAGAAGCAGCGTGGCCGGAGCAGCGGCATCCTCCAAGCAGACGGTGCCTGCGGGGGAAATAGGCTGGGTTATGCGATGTCTGAGCCAGCCGCAGCCACGGGAAGAGAAATTTGCTTTTCTGCCCAATATTTTGGTGTGGAAAACAAATCTGAGAGGTTTCTGGGAGGGGTACGCGGTCCAGCCGTGGGGTTGCAAAGGGAAAGCAGCCTTGCCGTGCTTCCCAGGAGATGCAAGCAAAGCCAGTTCTCCTCCTCGCTGCCCATCATCGCTCTCTGTTGCCTTTAATCAAGTTTGTTTGATTCCTCCTGGATTTTCGCCATTCCTTGCAAGCTGCATGTGGAAAAAAAACAGAAATAAATTTATAGTAATAATAATCATCATAACAAGCAGCGTGGGAGCCTGGGGGGGAAAGGAGCAAAGAAGAAATTGCTTTGAGCTGCAAAGGCAGGACGGCTCTGAAGATGGGCTCGCCTGAGATTTGGGATGAGAAACCTGCCTTGAAAGGAGCAATTAAAAGAGGAAAGCAATTAAATCGCTGCAAGAAAAGCGGGGTGCAGGAGCCGGGGTGGGAGGGAGAGGGCTGGGGGGTTGTACTGAGTACTGCATCCCTGGCAATGC
>NW_009225695.1:0-1009 GCF_000690835.1 Fulmarus glacialis
CCCCCCTCAAAAGTTTTCTCTCTCCTCTCTTCCTCTCTCCTTCCCTTCTCTCTTGCCCCAGGCTACGCGCCGGTGACGGGGATGTGCCACCCGCTCCGCAGCTGCACCCTCAACCATGAAGACGGCTTTTCCTCGGCGTTCGTTGTCGCCCACGAGACCGGCCACGTGTAAGTGACAGGGACAGAGCTGGCCGTCTTTTTCTTTCCAAAAGGGACTTTCCGCTGGTGCGGACATACGTACCACTGCTGGTGTAAATCCCCCGGGACCCCGACTTTACACCGGCTTTTCCCACCAGGTTAGGCATGGAGCACGACGGTCAGGGCAACCGCTGTGCCGACGAGACCAGCATGGGGAGCATCATGGCACCGCTGGTCCAGGCCGCCTTCCACCGCTACCACTGGTCCCGTTGCAGCAAGCAGGAGCTCAACCGCTACATTCAGTAAGTGGATTTTAACCAGGAGGAGACGTTCTCCCTTCGGATGGCGTGACCGCCTGCGATTTGTACCCAGCAGCTCCTGCGTGAAGCAGGCGGTGGGCAGGTGCCCAGTGGGATTGGCAAGAATAGCAAAAACAGGTCCTTGGGAGGTTATTTTCCCTTTTTCTTCCATGCCTTGCACGAGTCTGAATTGGTTTTGGGCTGCGGAGGCTGGAGGCGAATGGGAACTTGATAAAAGCTGGAGATGTCAACAGAGCAATAGTTTGTAGAAGATCTCAAAGCCCAGATCCAGATCTCAAATATTTTTGCCATTTGCTTTGGGCCGCCCGGGTGGTTTATCCTTTAGGCTATAAAATGTTGTGTGCTGCGTTTGAAAAAACAAACAAACAAAAGGTGTAGAAACAGGCCAGCAGCCTTCCGTGCATGGGGGCCAAGAAGAGTAGCAGGAAAGGAGGTGGCAGTGGCGGTACCCACTCTGTCCCCTGGGGAGCTGCAGGCAGGGGAGGGGTGCTGGTCTCTGGGGGACTCTGCTCTGGTGGGTTGACCCCAGGGTCACAAGTCCTGCCAGCAAAC
>NW_009225696.1:0-7954 GCF_000690835.1 Fulmarus glacialis
GAGGCTGCCTGGGGGTGCTTGGAGATCCCCGAGTTGTTCCCAGTCATATCCTTCATGGGAAAAGGGTCGATGCTGCCCCTCTGTCGTGCCTGGGCTGAGGCTGTGCTCCGAGGTGTGTGGGTCAGGCGGTGGTTTAGAGGAGCTGGTTTGGCTGAGCCCTGAAGCCACCCCAAAGCCCGAGGACTGTAAAACGCACGCAGGCGAAAAGGCCACATTTTCCCTAGGTGCGTCGCAGCCTACGCTCCAGCTTTGGGCTGTTTTTGTGCCAAAGTTATGATATCCAGTAGGAGGGAGGGGCTGCGGTGCAGAAGTGAAGAGCTGCTCAAAGGGGATCACAGGGACGCAACGCCACTGTCCTCTTGTGCCCAGACAGCAGCAGACGTGTCTCACAAGGGCCGTGTCCTTGTTGCTGAAGTATCCCAGCTTTTCCTGATAACTCCTTTATGTTATCATTGATCTGATTATATTTACTAGGGTGGCTCTTCTGACTGTCGCACTCATCAAATGTCAGCTTAAATGAGCAAATGAAGTGTATGTATCAATTCATTCTTGGCAGATAAGAACCTTGGCTGGGTTTGTGCCCTGGGCTGGGCAGCTGGGTTTTTTTACATTGACATCTGCTCGCTATGAGTTAGGGAGACCGTCTTTTATTCCTAAAAGCCCAGTCGGAAAAAGAAGGAACAGTCTGTTCAGTGAACTCTTTTAACTTTCAGTACATTGCCATTGACTGGGTAATTGGTAAAATCCTTGAATATTGGTTCTTGGGATTAAGTCCTTCATCATTTTCCCATGCTGTCCTCTGTCAGAGGCACAATGTCTGATGCGGCCAAGGCACCGCGGTGCCAAGGGAACCAGGACCGCCTAACTCCTGAGAACACCGTCCGGTTGCCTTGGGCATGCCAGAGGGCCTGCAGAGCCACAGGGCCTTCACCAAACCCAATGTCCTTGTTTTGCAGCTGTACTTGGTGTGTTTGCAGAAATGACGTCCTTGAGGAGGTTATCGAACACGTCAGTGAGGGGGGGGAGAGCAGAGATCAGGCTAGAGACGGCAGCTTGCGGAGGGTTTGGACTCCAGCGTTACAGGAAAATGATGAGTTGCTCAGCTCAGACAGCAGATATTGCTCCCTGTTCCTTACACTGCAGCACTGCTCGGGGTCATTTATCCTCATCTAACGCACAACAACAAAATCCTTGTCCAAAGGTCTTCCCCTCTGTCTCTTTCAATCTGAATAGAAGAGCTTTGGTTTTAATTATTATTGTACAGCGCAATAATGTGTTTCTAACCCCCTCTGGCTCCAGAGAGGTTGAAATGCCGTTGCTTTCCGTGGCTTGTCTTGCCTGCCTCTGCGTTCAGCCCCTTTGCTGCCCTGTTGAACAAGCTGGTTGGAGCTCTCAGGACTCGGCAGCTTTGTCTGTAGCTGCCTGTTTCCCAGCTCCGGCTCAGAGCAGCCTGGATCTTTAATGTATTTTTTCAGTGCTGTTCAGCTGAAGAAGCAGAAAGTGGTTGTTGTAAACAGGCTAAAGAGAAATGTGCAGGAGCAGGCAGAGCAATAAGCACCATCTCCCCCATTAGATGATCCCAGGGGCCCACTGGCTCATCTGCTGTCTGGTTGCCTCTGCAGCTTGGCCTGGGGGTGCGCATCCCTTTGAGCGGATGATCATCCACATTTAACAACCTGCTATCACTCAGCCTCTGCCTGGTACAAGAGTTTCTTCCTCACCTCCCGTGGGTTTTACCTCTGTTCAGTTGAAAGGGCCGTGAAGGCAGCACCCTGCCCGTGGCTAACACGGGGTTTGTGTCTGGCGGGTGCGCAGTCCCCGGGGGAGACCAGGGCTCGGGAGTCCTACGCAGGCTCCTCGGCTTGTCTCCGAGCCGTGCTTCCAGGCGTGTACTTGTAGGTGTGATGGCAGACAAGCAGACCTGTCACCAGAGGTGTGTGCGAAGGATGTGAGAGCCAGAATGTATCTGAGCAGCAAAGATGTATAACACGTTCCGTGTACCTTCTGCTAAGTTCAAGGGGACTTCAGCTGGGCTGGCCCCATTAAAATAAACGGAAGCCTTAGCTATCCTCTTGCTTAGCAAATCTTGAGATGGCTTAAAAGCCGTTGAAGAGAAATTCCATCTTCTCAGTTGCCTGAGTGTGGAGGCATGTGTGTAAATGTCTGTGTGCTTTCTCCTGGCCCTCTTTATAAGGGGACAATGGTCCTGAAAGTCCCTTCCAGTCGGAAAGCAAGGGGTTAACTGTAAAGCACTTGAAAGTATGTTTGGAGAGCAAATACACATTTCTGGGACCCAGAGGGTACAAATAGCCTAAATTTTACTTTCCTACCTCGTGGGAAATCTGGGTAAATGTTTGTACAAGAAGCTAGTCTGTCATTTAGGGGAATACAGGATTTCCTCGGGCCAGAAGCTCTGCTTCCTCAGCCTTGCCCATGTAAGGGCACTCTGCTAAGAAGCAGTGATGGATGAGCGGCCATATAGAAGGACTCATGCAAAAATACCCTGCACAAGCAAGGGGGCCTGCGGAAGAAGCAGGGACGTGCAAGAGGAGACTTGGTTTTTCCATCCGCTACCTCCTGCTGCTATGACTTATTTAAGAAGAAAAAGGTGAAAGGCGGCGGCATGCACGATGATACCTGGAGAAGCTGTTTAGGAAGAACGTGTCTTTGCATTAGACGTATGTGGCTTTTCTCGTGTCTGTTTTTAACGTCTCGTGCAGGAGATCTGTCTGTCTGCTTAGACTGCACTGCTCTGCTTAGGTTCAGTGCTGCTGTTTATACTTGGAGTAAACATAGATGTCCTGTGCTGAGCGGGGCGGGTTTGGGTGCCTTGCCATGGATTTGGGAGCGGGACGTGGAGGGAAGGTGGGTCCCAGCTGGAGCGGCTGCTCCAATGCAAGCGCTTGAGAAGCCGAGGTTGGGGGCTGGAAAGCAGCAACCAGAGAGCCCTGTGAGCACCGCTGGCATGGCAGCTCTGGACGTGCTTACGGAGTGCCAGCTAGAGAGGGCTTGGCTTGATAGAGGCTGTGCTACGGTGGGGTCTGTCCTCAGACCCACCCGACTGGGCAGCCAGGACAGAGCGTACTTTCTGGCCCTAGAAATCACAGCAAGGTTTGGAGCAGTGGCAGCAAGGTAGAAAATACCTATAGGCACCTTCTGCTGCTCTGGTCAAAGCCTCTGATTGAGTCCAAAGCCAGGTGTTTGCCTGCTGCCCTCGCTGAACCCGAGGTGATCGGTGAGTTCCCAGGGCTGGGCCTCTGGCGAGAGCTTGGGAAAGTTGATCTGAATCCACGAAGCGTATGAATGCAAAAACAAAAAAAAAAAAGAAGAAAAAAAGCATTCATTAAACTGGATTCTTGCTCAGTGTGCACACTCTCATCCAGACCCGGGATCTCTCTCCCATGGCGTCTCCTGCTACACTTCAGATGTATCAGAGGGACCGTCTCAGTTCAGCACAAGGATGGTCCCTGCAGCTCAGAGCCTGTTGTTGTCTCTTAAGTTTTCCATTTTCTGGAAATGGATGGGAAGATGCGTCTTTGGCAGAGCTTGCACTGAACCAGACTCTGTAGCTAATTAATAACCAGCTCCTCCAGGCAAGATACTAGCTTAGACATTTATCAGCTTCCAAAAAGTCAGCCTTGTGGATTGCAACAACTATTGCTCTGGCTGCCCGTGGGGATCGTGGCCTTGCTGTTCCAGGAGAAATTGCAATAAGGAGCCATAAAACTACAGGGCCAAACACCCTGTATTTTCAGGGTGTTTGTGCAGCAGTGCTAAGAAGGAATTCTGCTCTTGTTTTCCTCAGCTGATTAGGAAAGGGAAGCATGCGGCTCTGGCAGGAGTCTGAAATGCAGGGCTCGACAGGGCTGTCAGCAGGTGGTGCTGCAAAAACTGCCGTGCACACCTGGGTCAGTGGGAAGAGATTTCGGGAACCCCCTGCTATTCTATTTAACAAAGGACCCCCCAACATCCTGAATGTCCTCCTTAGAAACTGCCGATGGGTTCTGGCATGGCTGCATGTCACCCTTCGCTGGAGAACAGCAAAGTAGGTCATTGCCTGTGCTCAGGGCTCTTTCTGCTCTGCAAAAATATTTACAGCATCTATTTGAATCCTCCCAATTCTCCATCAGCGACCTCTTCCTGACCTCCATGCCTGGTTTCCAAGTGCTGGATGCAATTTGTTTTGGAGCCTGTTAGCGTTTCTCTTGCATCCATGCCAAACTGTGCTGGAGTGTGGAACATCTCATTCATTCTTCTAATGAATAAGAACAGGCAAAGAGCCATGCTAGGTCTGAGCACAGGCGCCTCTGGCCTGGTGTCCTTTGGCAGTGGCCGGTGACAGGGACAGAGGGCAGGTACAGAGCGACCCTTCCCGGGGCTGTACTGCTGCAGCCTGTCGGGTCGGGATCCTGAGCTGGAGGTTGTACCCAGCGGTTGTGCTTGGAAGACGTGCATGGATGCCTCCCCTGGGATTTGCCTGGTCCCTCTTGAACCCACTGGGGCTTTCTGCCTCCGCAAGAGGATGTGACTTCTCTGATGCAGCTGCTGTGGGTGAAAACACGCTGCTTTTCCTTTGCGCCTGCTGCCCCGTGCTTTCCCTGGGTTCCTGCAGCTCTTGTGATGTGCTTGCTCCCTGGTCGTCCGCTCAGATTTCACCTGCCTTTCATCATGCCTCTGACCAGGCTAAGGACTCTCCTGATCTCTTTAGTCTCTCCTTGAACAAAATGATTTATAACCCCGTAGTTATCTCCGTTGCCCTTCTCTGTGCCTGTATCATCTCTGAGGAGGGGAACCACAACTGTGTGTGGCTCTGCAGTGGGTTTAGCTGTAGTATAACAGCCTCTCCTAACGTTTTGGGTTTCGACCACCACTGACAGTCCACTGTTGGCTTTGTTGTATTATCTACAGTGACTTTGGCTCTTTTCTGAGTGCTAATTTGCAGACCTTCTAATGCCTGTGCAGGAAGGTGATTTTCTGTCCCCCCTTTTGGATTAGTTGGCATTTATTGATGCTAATTTTCATCTGACATTTTATCATCGGGTCACTCAGTGCTGCACGATCCTCCTGCAACTCTTTACAGTCAGGTTAGGTTTGACCGTACTGGATAATTTGCAGTCATCACCATCGCTTCTGAATTCACAGAATAGCAGAAAACCTTGTGGGACCCACAGAAAATGTTTGCTTCAGTGTTCCTCTTCTGTTTGTCTCCTGTCTTCTAATCCAGGAGACATCCCCCCTTCGTCCCATCGCACCCTGGTCTGGCAGGTGGGTTGACGAGCCTGCCTCTCGGGGTTTATTTCTGTAAGTCTTTGTACCCTTGAACAGTGTGAAAAGACTCTTCCTCCTCCCACGTCTCTCTATTATTTTCTGCTTTCAATAGAAGGGAGTGTTCTGCAGGGGTCTGGAGCGCCGAGAAGTTTCTTCTCCATGCTTCATCCCTAGCTGCTTATAGCAGTTTGGGGCTCTGCAGAAGGGAGGATTTTCCCAGCAGATCATTAGCAAGAATTAGCACTTTCTGATTTTTTTTTTTTTTTTGACACAAGCCTGGAAAATGCTGGGCACAGGCAAATTCGGTAGAAGGTATAACAGCTTGGGGTGAGGGGGGAGTGAGACACTGCCAGGATCGTGTGCCGTGGGGTACCAGATACACTCCTGTGAATAATGATTCTGGAGAGGAACGAGCTCTGCCTTGAGAGCATCTCCTTGCTCATCTGATGAGAGCTGGGAACAGATAGCATTGTCCTGCTCGCAACCGGTCATCTACCAAGACGACAGTTTTGGCTGGATCCCAAGGTGACGTGGGTGACATTGGTCCCAGGTAAAGCTCCGTGTGGGAGGGGAAGCCCTGGGAAAAAATGGATTGGGCAACAACGAGAGGGCAAAGGACTTTTAAGCCTCGCTTTAGCTAAGGTGAGCTTTTCTGTCCCCCGCGCTGGAGGAAGGGGGGCTGCCGCTGCCTGCAGAAGGGGGCACTGGCAGGAGCGAGACTGTGATGGAGCGTTAGGATTTTTGGGGGCCACGAAGAGTCCTTGTGGGAGAATTATAACTGGCCAAGACCCACTGAGCTTTCTGGCCTTCCTCACGATGCCGGCTGCTGGAGCAGGGAGCTGTGGGATGGCCGAGGGGTAAGTCTGGGCGGTGAGCGTAGCCGCACTGGGGTAAGCGATACCTAATGGCTGTGAATAGAGGAGTGGCTGAGGTACTTGCTGTAGTGTCTACAGGAATTATATTCCCCTTTTTAAGCAGGTGATAGTAGAGAGTTGGCTATTGGCTCCAGGAACGGAGCCGGAGGCTGTGACAAGTGAATTGCTCCAATTTTAGCTCAATAATCTGTTTAGGTTTAAGATTTTTTGTGGTTGGTTGGAATGAATCATGAGCCTGGTGTTATCCCTGTGTGCAACAGCACCCTGTCATTAAAGGCCGGCTGGTTTCCCAGGGGAGTCTGGTGTGCACAGCCTCCGAAATCCCCAGCGGGACTGATGGGGCCTCGCAGTGAAGGACCATTAGCGAGGGATCGTTTCTTACTTCCAGCAGCGTGAGTCCTTGCTGCTTGATTTCTTGAGCATCGGGGATGATTCTGCTTTTAAATGAACTTGCATGTGCTCCCAGGCTGCCTTGCAAACCCAAGACCATGATAAGGGAAAAAGGGTCATGCCCTTGCTGGGGAAGGGCCGGGTACTCTGGAAACCTGCTCCTCAGCATATAGCTCATACAAGGAAGAGATGTTTAATGTTGTCATCCATAAATAGCCCTGGAGATCGCTGGGTCAGGAATTTCCCAGCAGGGTTAGTGACCTTGGCTCGGCAGGCTGAGTGTGGTTCGGATTTGCCCCTCCTTCCGAGGTTGCTCACGGCCGAGATGCTGGTAGGAGCGCTGTGGGTGCTCCTGAGCCTGTCCCCGGTGGGAAGGGTCGGGCTGGATGGGTGGCTGCAGGCAGAGCTTGGCCGGAGTGTCGTGCCCGTCCCGTCCTTGGGTGCAGATCGCTGGTGTAAGTGGTTTGCTTCCAGCGGGGAGTTGAATCTTCCCCTCTGGAGGAAGGCGAGCGAGCGAGGTCCTGCCGGACCTGCGGCAGGAGCCCTCCCGGCTGCCGGAGCAAGACCCTTGGCGACCTCTGCCCAAGGGCGCTGGGATGGGGAGCAGAGCTGTGCCTTAGCAAAGCCCAGGCTGGTTCCCTGCACTAGCCACTGCACACGCTTTCTTCAGCTTTTTCTTCTGGTATTACTTGATATTGCCAAGCAAAGGAGAGGAGATAAGTGCCTTTTCCTTCCCGGAGGCTCTTTGAGAGAGGCTGAAGCCTGTTTGCTGCCAGAAGTCGGGGGATGTTTTTTGAATTGCATGTCTGTAATGCAGTCTTGCTAAAGGACGGGGGTTTGGGGTTGCTGTGGGTGGCCCTTGGTGCATGCCTTCTCCTGGCTCCTCATCTCCCTCCCCATCAGCCCTTCCCCGCCATCTCCAGCCTGTTCTTTGTCCCGCGCGGTTGCAGCTGTCTCACAAACCTCTGGAAAAGGGAAGGATGGGACATGCAATGCCAAAAGTAAAATAGCAAGGGTTAAACTGTGAACTTGGTGCACGTGTGGAAAGGGCTCCCAAGGCTGCGGGTGTCCCGTCTGTCACCTCCCCGCCTGGCAGGGGCGGGGAGCGGGAGCGCGGGGGCTGGGGCTGGGTGGTCAGGCCCTGGGATCAAGTCAGTGCGCTGCAGAACAAGGTGCATGTCAGGAGACGAAACCTGGCCGTGTGCCGCCCTCTCGCTTCACCGCACGGCAGCCCCAGCCCAGCCTTGAGGGAGGGAGCTGGTCCCCTCGCCTGCCAGAAACCGTGTCAAGGGTCTGTAGGATGTGCTTCCCCCCCTCCTTTCTCCCAGTGTTATTTAGGCTTTGCAGTCACTGGGGACATCAGCATGACTGGTTTACCTTTGCTTCTCTTGGAAACACCCCCAGCACTGCCCGGGCCCTCC
>NW_009225696.1:7966-9411 GCF_000690835.1 Fulmarus glacialis
CCTCGGCCGGGCACCCCCGGATAGCTTCACCGGCCTCCCAGCCGCCGGGGCTGGAGGAGCCGGGGACACTCCCTGGGCCCCTCACGTGCTCGATGTGCTGCTGTTGGGACCAAAGAGTGAAGAGACTCCTCCGCGGGGCTTTGCCTTCCCTGAGTTTTGCCCTGTTGTACAAAGCGTTCGTGTGCATCAAGCCAGAAGGGAATGGGGAGACGTGGGGCTGAATTGCTAATATGGGGTTGTCTAATAAGAAAAATGGCTCTGGACCTGGAAGGTACAATTTCTACTTTTATCTTCTAGAAAATAGCGTTGCCAGCGGGGGGAAGGCTTGTGGAGCTTTGCACTGACTCACGCTTCCTGTGCATTTTCAACGTGAAATACACAAAATGCTAATTTTTCCGTGAGGCTTGTGGTGCTAAATTGCCTCCGCACGTTGGAAGTGAAGCGATGGATGGATTTGTCACAGGGCTCAGCAGTTCTGTGGAAGTTTTGAGCAACAGCAGCCCCTGACGTGGACAGTCCAACTGTCTGTGGAGGTGCAAATTTGGATGCAGGAGTTTAATCTGGGAGACTGAGCATTTAATATATCGCATGTATATATGTGGGGGGGGCGTGTTGTGCAGCTGTTGTACCCACAAAGCATGGCTTGGGCCAAAGCTGCTCCGAGTATCTGGAAATCATGACTTGGATGTTATTATGGGCCTGTTCACGTCCCTTGGAGCACTTTAAACTCTTTGAATCAAAAAGTATTAAATCCACGGCCATCGTACAAGTAACAAGAGGCGGACAAAACAATTAAATGAAATGGAAGGTGGTTCCTTGTGGACAGAGAAGTGTTTGTGAAGTAGAGAAAATCATCTTGCTAAAGGAAATAAACCCCCCTCCCGTTCTTTCCCTGGTTCCCCTTTTCTGTGTCAAGCTCAGGGCGGTAGTGCCTGGGGCTTTAGTGCTGGTCTTCTTAGCTCTTTTTCATACAGGACCACAGAGTCACTTTGCAAGTTCGTTAGTTCCTCATTCCTGTCCCCAGGTTTGATCTGTGGGATTGCCCCCAGTAAATGCTCCTTGGACTCGGTTGTTCCACGCAGGTGGGGCAGGGGCAGGGGCAGGCTCTGCTCTTGCGGCCGGCAGCGTTTGTGCTTCTTGCTGTGCTTAGAAAATGGAAGAGATGTTTTAAATGTTGTGTTTTGGGGGGAAAGAACCCTGCCGCTTGGCCCGTGCCTGTGCTCCTCCCCAGCATGGCCCCTCTCAGGAGGCCGTTCAGGCCACACCTTGGTGTAGAAGATCCTCCCGTGGCTCTGGAGGCATCCTCTGGGTTCCGGGACTGGTGATCTCTCCGAGTGACACCAGTGAGTCACCGTATGTCCTCTGGGGAGGGAGAGGGGACGGTGGGATAACAACCTGGGGCTCTTCCTCTGACAAGCTGAGACGTAACCGCCGGGGTGTTAGCT
>NW_009225697.1:0-236 GCF_000690835.1 Fulmarus glacialis
GATCGGGGGGTCACCCCAAAACTTGAGGGGGGACCCCAAAACTTGAGGGGGGGTCACCCCAAAACTTGGGGGGTCTGGCACCCCAAAAAATGGGGAGAGGATGGGGGAGGGTCCTGGCACCCCACAACTTGGGGAGGGGGGAGCACCCCCAAAAATGGGGAGGGGATCGGGGGGGCACCCCAAAACTTGGGGGGGGGCACCCCAAAACTTAGGGGCCCCCCAAGGGGACACCACGC
>NW_009225697.1:546-754 GCF_000690835.1 Fulmarus glacialis
CCCATGGCGACCTGGTGCCCCCCAAAGGGACACCATGGACCCCATAGGGACACCATGGACCCCATAGGGACCTGGTGGACCCCATAGGGGCTTGGTGGACCCCCATGGCCACCTGGTGCACCCCAAAGCAAAGGGACAGACTCCATAAGGACTTGATGGAGCCCATAGGGACCTGGTGGACCCCAAAGGATCTTGGTGGACCCCCATG
>NW_009225698.1:0-20664 GCF_000690835.1 Fulmarus glacialis
TTATTATTGCTGCTGTTGTTGTTTACCATTGCCACCTTTTTTTGGCTTCATTTCTGGTCCCCAGGTAATATTTAGATAAATTAAGTAATACCTATCTTTTTAAAGCTACAAAAGAGTCAACATAAGGTATACATGCAGGTTTATGACAGAATGACCCCATAAGCTCATAAACTCATATAGAGAGATTTATTTTTAAGTGTAGGACCTGTTATGTAAGGATTTCTGAGGGTAATGAACTGCATAGCTGGCAATTACTGCTAACACTTAACAGATGGGGTTAAATTCTTCTGCATCAGACTTTGGAGGGTGTTTCTGATATGGGAAAATACATTCATTGTAAATGTAAGAAAATTTGAGTTAAAGGAACAGTAATTATTCTCATATGTTCTTACATACAGCTGCCGCTACATTAGGATAGCTGTCACATAGGTTAATTAGAAAAGAAAAGCTGTGTGGGTCTTTGCTGCTGATTTGGTTCCTGTTTGGTTTTATGTTTCTGTTACAAAGGAATTTGGATTATTTGGCTTTGGTGGGTTTTTTTTTTTTTCTTTCTTCCTTGTTCTTTTCATACGTGGCTGTTGTGATGTTGAGATTCTGGTTGCTTAGTGAGCAACAACAAATACCGAGGAAGTGAAGCCCAAGCAAGTGACTTTCATACAAATCCGTTAAATTCAGAGTGTTTTTCTTACTCATTTATTTCACGTGCAGTAGATACTTTTCCATGTAAAGGGGAAAAGCCCTTATTGTAACTTGACTTTTGCAAACCTTGGAAGTGAAGTAACACGGAGCACAAGCCTTAGCTAAGGTTTGTCCTGCTGATGGGCAGGATCTGTGCTGCTCCCACCGCCTGCCACCCCTTGTGCATGTTCCCTCTCCTCTGGGCATTCATGACACTTCTTGGCTCCATCGATGAGCAGGTTGCACTCACTAAATGAGCAGAAAATGAACCAAATGAAGTGGAATTGCCACCAAAACCCAAGGACTGGAGCTGGCCTGCGCGGCCGGGAAGAGGAATGGGGTGGCAGGCTGCACAGTCAGCCAAGCTGTAAGAGGTGCCTCCTGCCCCAGCAAAGAACTTGCAGCCTGGTCCAGCCCCCATCCAGACCAAAAAGTCTTTCCTACAATTGCAGGGGTAGCCAAGTCAAGCTTACATAGAGCTGCTGATACAGGACCCCAAGAGCCTACGGAAGAAATCAGGTTTTGTAGGATTTGGTCTCTTCCAGCATATAATAATAATAAATAAATGTAATAGTCTTAAATAAAATGTGAAAACATGCTCAGTTCCCCTCCACTTCCCCTCTCTCCTCAAATGCACTTAACGGATAATCCTCATGTCTACGTTTTGCTATTAAAAATACAAAGAAAATTAACAAGGCTGCCACAAAAGGTTGTTCATCCTGCAGTTAATTCCTGACATTCATAGCGGATTGGAAATGCCTGTCTTTCAACAATGATGCAGTGCTTTTAATGTTTGGGTTCGAGGACAGAAACGCCGGCATTTTTCACTGATGGATTAAGCTTTGCAAAACTGGAGCTGGTGTTAATCATGGTTGCTAATAGCTTCTGTCAAATTGTTTGTCCTTATCTAAACTTTAAACTGACCTGGCTTTGGCAGCAGCTAAGTTGCAATATGGTCAATACCTGTGAAACTTTCTTTCTGTAAAAAACAAAACCAAAAAAAAACAAAACCAAAAACCAGATTTATTTGTAAAAGAGGGAGAGAGGAGGAAAAGCGAGACTCATTACTTCCTTTAGTATTTAATTTTATGTTTTCTCTGTACGTCCATTCCCTCTGTTGTTCATTTGTTGGGGATATTATTCCTTCAGCTGCCATTTGTTCATTTTTTTCCATTCAAGCTGCTGACCACTCTCCATGATTCATTTTCAGTTCAATGCGAGTTCTGGGGGATGGTATAAAGAAGCCTCCCATTCATAGGAGAAGGTACAAAGCCAACTAACGTGACTAACCATTTTGCATTTGAATGTCTACTAACTCCATACTGTCATGTTAGTAAACCTGTAGTACCTCTCAAAGCGTTGGCATTAGAGCTGTGCAGCCTGCTTGGCTGCTTTCCCTCTCCAGTCTGACCCTGAGCAGTTTTTCTGACCCTCAGAGCACATGCTCAAGCCATTTTCTCCAGGACGATATGTTAATAACTTGGAGAAATCTCAGATATCGTTTTGTTGGCCTTTGCCATGTGTATTTGGAGTTGTATTAAAATAATTGCTTACCTGAGAGCATGTGCGTAATTTGGATTTAAAGCACATCAGAGACTCCTACCAAGACTTGCAGGAGGGGCACCTGGGGAAGGGATGCATCAGAAACAATCTCAGAGTTGGAGAATACTCTGCAGATCTGCAGCTGGTTGAATTAAATGGCTTTAATTTTGCTCTTTTGCTGTTTTTTAAAACCATCGTCCTAAAAAGTAGAAAATAAGTATTTTTTTCTTTACTTCCATGTGTGTTTTTTTTCTTCTGTATAGCAAACTTTCAGTTCCTCATCCATCATGCAGATACGCATTTTCACTCACGTAACCTTTGCGCTGTCTATTAACATATAAAATAGGACACTTAATTTTTGACACAGCAGACATGTGGACTGTCCACACTTGTACATTTTTAGGCTAAAAAAAAAGAGAAGTTTAACCTCTCCCCTTCAGTGGTTCAACCTCTCCTCATCTCCCACAGCCTGCTACCTCCCCCCCTGTGGCAGGTTAACTCAGGATTTCATTTCCCTTGAAATGGATGTGTGTGTATAAACAAACTACCATATTTCAACATATGGAAAAAATGTTACTATGCTGTTATTACCAAAAAAGTCACCATGACTTACCATGCATCAGCATAAATGAAGCCATATGAGCAGTCCTGTACAGTTCAGGAGAGGGCTCGTAAAAAAAGAACTTAAAAAAAAAAGGCAGAAGAAAGAACATGCCTTTTTACATCTACGAAGCCACTTTATTTGCATCACTCTGTGCTCTGGAGGAAAAAGTGCTGCGCTCGTCTTCTCAGCTCATGCAAATGACTATCTTTCTACCAGTTGTCTGTTAAGACTCCTCTGTAGGAGCTGTGTTTGTATTTAGAGTCATAGTATCCTGAAACACAGAGCTTACATGTAGAATAAAGAAAACATTTCAAATCAGCAACCTAAAATACCTAGTCATATCTGAAATGTGTGGTAATTCTTTCATAAGCATTCTCTCTCTTTCTTTTTTTTTTTTTTTCCCCCCTGGCCTCCCAACTGTCTTGGTATCATCCTCTCTAACCCCAGTTGCAGAGCAACAGCCTGAAACTAATTCCAACAGTTTATGCTCTCCCACAAGGCTGATGTATGTAATAGCTCATCCTCCCTCCCCAAGTCGTCTCCTGTAAAGGGGTTTTGCATGCTCTGCATTGATCTTGTTCAGTTTTTATGGTGTTGCCAACAGATTGTGGGTGGCTCCCCAGCAGGATTGTGATTCTGTAAGATGCTTTCCACAGCCCTTGCCAAAAGGTCTTTTTCCTTCTCTGATACCTTCCACCACTTCCAGGCTTCCTCCTACATATATGCATGGCTCCTCCTTCCCTCCCTCCACTCTTCTGCTTCCCTTCCCTGCAGTGTTCGCATTTGGGATTGTCACTATAACATGGCAATGGTCAGGAATGGAGGCATCTTTTAAAGTGCACTATCTAGTGTAAATGTTGCATCATTTCTTTAACGAGGAAAATTCTCTCTCCTTCAATTGAAAAGTGACCACACAAGAATTACTGACTTTTGCAAACAAGTCAACATAAGTATAGCTCCAAGGGTCCACCAAGGCCAGTAGTCTTGGGGCCACAAGCAGATGGCTGGGGGAAGCAAGGAGAGGGGAAGCATGTATGATACCTTCCTTGGGATCCTTTCTCAGCCTCCATCTAGTTTCTGCTGAGCAGGTTTTACTGACCTGCTGGGAGGCTGAACCCAAGCCTAAGAGTGCAGACTGAGATGTATGATGGAGATGGGTTTACTGTGGCCAGGACTTGGTTCTTTCATGATCTCAAGCGAGTATTTAGTCCCCGCATCCCTCACTAATACTTACATCTGCCACCATGGTTTAGTTGGATGATGATGATGAAGTCCTTGGAAATATTGGCATGTTATGGGAAGGTATGTCTTCGTGAAGAATGCTTATGGTACTGTGCTGAGAGCTACTGGTGAAGCACACCAGGAGCTTTGGGGTGCAAAGCATGGGTATCTCAGGTGTATCCTCACCCAGTTAACATCTTTAATAAAACAGGTAGCAATTATCTGAACTCCACCATTGAACACCAGCCGTGAAACCCTTCCTGAATGTTTCCAGTGTTGTATTGTGTGTGGAAACTATACAAGGACTTGGCATGAGGTGATGCAGTCAGTGGCTTTAAACCTTCCTCTGTGCCCTCTGAGGCTTCTGGCACTCACAAATCCTGGCCCAGGGATGCTTAGACTTGTTCTGCCCTTTTCGTAGGCTCCTGGCCTGGAGCAAAGCGTGCTCTGGCCATGTCCTCTCCTTGTGTGGATCGCAGGCCAGCGGCTGGGAGCATGACTTGTGCAGTGCTGCTCTGACACATCTGTGCTGATGCAAAATTCCCTTCAGATGACGTATGTTTCCTGGACAGCTTTTCCAGGATTTAGGGATCCTTATGTGTCATAGCTGACAAGAAGATTGATTTCTCTGTGTCTGCAAAACCTGCAATTGGGCCATGAGCTGACAGAGAAAAAATAACAAAAACAGTATTTAAAATAACAACCAAAATATTTGCATTCTGTATTTGCATTTCTTATGTCTTTCATAATGCAACTTGGGACTCTTTTTGGGGTATGGGAGCTGAAAGGTTTTCTAGTCAAAGTACTATTTGAAGGACTCTTGATTTAATCCCAAGTTAATAGTAAGACGGGTCTGGTTTTTTCTTCCAGCTGCTTCCACTGATTTGCTGTGCAGCATTTAAGAATGTAACTCTCTCCTTATTTTCCCAAGTGTAGCCTAAGGTTACTAATACTTGTATGGAGGGCACTTAAACTATTAAATATCTGCAAGGGATTCTTTTTCTGATTTGGGGATGAGAGGTACCAGAAAAATACTAATCATTACTAACACAATGGCTGTGTGTGATTACTTACGAAAATCGGCTTGGGTGTGTTTCAGCCTTGTTTTCCCCAAAAACTTCTCTCTCCACAAGGAGCAGTTTCTCCAGTACATTGTATACTCGCCGGTGGGATTGGTTTGGGGGGAAGCATGGGCTGTCCTGCTACCCGTTTGGTGGTAACCTTGGTCACTTGGGGCACTGGTGTGTTCTGGCAGCCAGAAATATATAGTAGCTACTGCATTATTTCTGAGTTTGTTGGGGTTTTTTTTAAGATATGCAAGAGAGAGAGTTTTTTAACATTCCCCTGTTCCGTAACAATCCAATAATCGCAGCCCTTTTCCTTTCTTTGCCTCTTTTGATGTTCCTAGTTTGAGCTGGTGTCCCTCTGGCGTACAGTTCATTGCCATGGGTCCTGACTTTACTTGTAGAAGGTATGGTATAAATAAATGTGCAGCAGCAGCAAAGGAGCACTGCAAACACCCTGTCGTCAGCTTTTCGTGCATCGCCTTTTCCGCTGCTGCTCTGGCTGAAATGTGCGCGTCTTTTGTTTGCTTCGTCTGCTTCTTCAGCAATCAGTCTTGGGAATGGGTCTTCTGAACTGGGGTGCAGGTGAAGGTGGTGGCTGCTTTTCATTGGCCTCGAGTGTTAAAGAAACTGCACTGTTGGTTTGAGCTGCTCTATTCTGTGATGATTTTAAGGCGTGTTTTTTCCGCAGCAGTGATCTAATGATAATTGTGACAGCCAAAGAATCAAAACAAGAGTTAATGTGATTCAGCGCTGCTTTGTTCTGGATGGATCTCATAAAGGATTTAAGTTCATACAGAGTTGCTCTTTGTAAATTGAAAGATCATTTCTTCTTCAAAGAGACTAATCATGTAAAACTTTCTGTGAAAAACCAATCTGATAGCCACAGATGATTTCCCAGGCATTTAAAGCTTGCATCTGCTGTAGAAAGTCCCAGAGTTGGGATTGATGCTTGCAGGTCAGATCTTCACCTTATGTTGCCTGGAAGCTAGTCTCCCAGATTCTATAGCTTCTGAGTCCTTCTGGCAGTTCGTGTTGGTTGTGGGTAGAGCTATTAAACTCTTTTTCTGAAGACTAGATATTGAGAAAGAAGTCAACATGTCCTTCCCATTACAGATTTAATTACATTTGATCTATATACCCCAACCAACAATTACAGACCAATATTACCAACTGCTTACTATTTTGTGTGCTATCTAATATTTGCAGTTTTGAGCTGTTTGTGTCATGACAAACGACGTTATTTTTTCTACACTATATAGCACCATTGTTATCACTTTGGGATGCAAGAAAAAATGTTTCCTGTGTCCGAAATAATCAGTAGAAGTGGGACTGATTTCTCTCTGCAGGTGTTCTAGAATAAACTTTATAATGCCTGCTATTGATACACATTGTTGAGTCAAAATCTCTTAAAGCAGATTAAATTGTAAATGCCTCAGTCAGTCTTCTTTCTCATTAACTAACATGAAAAAAGTCTTAAAAAATTAAGTAACTCTTATTTAAAGTTTATTGCAGTTTTTGCTTTGAAGATGCATATTTATCAGCCACTTAATGCTTCTGAAGGAATGCAGAATATTAATCACTGCTATGCAAGTCTACCTGTATTTAAAGGTCCTCTGGTTGTTTAAATAATCTGTACAATCTATACTGTGTTTTCCCTTTCATTTGCTTACATATTAGCTTCTTGGCCACTTAGATGTCATGATTAGCCTCTAGTTGGGATATATATCCAGGATAAGCCTTGCTTCAAGCTAGCAGAACTTTGCATAAAATCAAATATTAGCCACGGAGTTGTGCTAGTGTACTGGGAGGTGAATCTGTAAAGCTTGCACATTAACCCAAACTGGCCTTGCAGTGGGTTTATCGATGCTTGGGCATGAGGAGCTGGAGGGTCAGAAGCAGAATATCAGGGCCAAGATATATCAAATGGAAATAGTCACATGTGAAAGAGGGGTGTTTTGTATAGGTGAGAAGAGAGTGTATTAGCCTTCTTCTGTAGAGGTCACTTGTCTATCAGCAGCTGTCTCTACAGAGGTTGACCAAACTTTTTATTGCTACCAATTCTGCAAGCAAAAGTTTGGTATTTTGTTTAGCTTTGAGTGATTATGTCTGGCTCCATTGGACAGAGCTAGCTTCATCAGCAAATGATAAAATAGGATTGATTGGCTGATGGGGACAACATTTATTGAATTTAAAAAAAAAAACAAAACAAAAAAACAAACAACCAGAAAAGGAAAAAAAGAAACCAGCTTTGGCAGAAAGAAGGACATTATCAATGCTGAAGCTTTGTGCAGTGGCAAGTGCTAAATAGATTCAGAGGATGTGTCTACAGAGATGAGCATTAGATGCAGCCCAGAGCTGATTTTGTGGCTGGTGGGAGGGGTGGTGGTCCCAGACACGCAGCACTGTGCTATATGAGGTAGTTTAATTTGGGTGGCTTTAAGCCCAGGGACAACCTAATAAAAAGCTAGTAAAGAGAGTATGTGGAAATATGAAAATCTTCAGAAGTACAAAAGTAGTGTTTCTAGATTTTCCTATGCACTATTCAAGAAGGAGGAAAAAAAAAAGAAGTGGGAAAGCCTATTGACCAAGAGTTTGAATGGTCGTTCTCAAGCAACTACTGTGTCTCATTAGAGGCACAAAGATGCTGCTATATTAGTTATGAAGAAAACAGAAATCCCTCCACTGCTATCTGCACTTGCTTGTTGAGAAGTAACATGCTGAGGAATAACATCAGCATTTCCCTGCACAGTTCAGTTAGTGACTGCATTGTGTGTTACACTTGAAGATCCTATGTGCTGAAAGACACCAGTCCCGAAGAGTTTGTCAGCATCTAACCTCCATGGTTTCTCTTCAGTTACAGCCTAGAAGGCCTTGCTGGAGACTCTGGTGAGAACAAGAAGCCCTCTACAAACTTGGAGGCTTCTTCTCTGAGCTCCAAAGACCTCAGACGGAGTCCACTTGCCAGCAACCAGTGTGGGTCCCTGGTCTTGCTCACTGAAGAACTCGAGCAAGGGGAAATCAGAGACTACGATCACCAGGTAAAGTTGTCCAACTATTTTTAGATTTCTAGAAAATGCTACATCAATGTTGTGAAGTAATTTTCCCAAGACACAGTTTCACTGCGAAGGCTTCCACCCTGTATATGTAATATTATTAAAGTCTTCCATCTTTAATAAAGAGGAATTTCCCCTGAGTTAAATTTGCTACTTGGTTCTTTGGGGCAGTGTGGTTGATGGTGAAGTCTTAGGGTGAAGAACAAGAAATTTCCCAGTTTTCTTCCACTGATTGCATGAGTAATTATGGAAAAGTTATTAACTTTTTAGCATGGATACAGTGATAGTATCAGTTGCGGGTATTACAAGGCTTCCACAATTAAATCTTATGCTGCCTTTTGCAGACCTGAAATACACACCAAGGTAACAAGCAGTAATTTATCTGTTAAAGTTTTCAGGTTTATTTTCGTATCGTAGGAGGAAAGTAAAGACTTCTTTTCTTTCATAGGTGTAACCAGAATCAAAAGGCCCATTATTATAAGCAATAATTAAGCAAAATGTTAATTGCATATTAAGAACATTTAGAGCCATCTCTCTGGAGCGGAAGTCTGATAGCTATTAAAAACAGATGGGCCACAATATTATGAGAGTCTCTGCTTATTTTTATTAAAGAAGCAATTATAGTCTTAAATACTGTAAATACTCTGGATTTCTGAGTTTGAAGTTTCAGCCATAGTATTTTCTGGTTTTATGCCCGAATCATTAGCCAGCCAGTCTGTTCACCTCGTAGCGTCACTGCTGTACATCAAGGCAGTAAACGGGTCTTACAAGATCTGGCCTGTAAGATCTATTGTGTCAAGACTCTCATGTCTTCTCTTGCTTTGAGAAATGGCATTTTTGGGGAACACACTGTTAAACATCAGCTTTTTTACCATGTTGAACCACAGTCTAGTTATGCTGAGGAGTTGGAATCACAACAGTAATTTCAGTGGCCATCAGACAGTTAACAATATCCACCTTGTAATATCTTGCAAGAAAATCAAGCAGCCAGAGGCTCTCTGTTTGTTGCATAATTAGTTGTCTTACATTTATAAGACAAAACAAAATGTTTCATTTCACCTGTGGGACACCGGTTTTTCGTGATCCTTGCATTTCTCACCTATTACCTTATACTTGTTTCAATTTTCTGCTATTTGAAAGTGAGAATTTCAGTAAACATGAGCACTGAACTGTAATCTACAGTTGGGATGGTGCTGTCGTGCTTGACGTATTTGCTCAGTGTGGTTATTTTCTGTTCTGCAGATGCATCAAACATCGCAGCCGCAAGGATTTAATTTCTGTTCTTCCGCTGTTTCATCTCCACTGACCAAATCTATGTCTCTAATGTCAATTAGTAAACCAGTGCTGGACAGTGAGTAATGCAATTTTCCCTTATCCTTATCCATTCTGTCATCTGTATTATTAAGTATATCTTGCTACCTTCCCAAGGCAGAATTTGCTCGTACCTGCTCTTGCTTTCCTGTATTATGTGAAATATATGTTTCACTGCTGCATGGAATTGTGGGTGGAAACGGAGAACCCATTCAGTTTAGATCCATATTTTGTTCTTCCCAGCGTGTCCCTGGTATTTCCAGTTCTGTTGGGTTTCTTTTGTTTGTTTTTTCTTAATTAGACTACTGGCATGAAAATTATGATTTCTTGAGTTTCTTATAAAAAAGAAAAAAAGTTTGACTTTTGCATCCCTTCAGAATTACTTCCTTTGATATCGAGGTAAATTCCACTTGAGATTTTATTTTCCTACTTCTGGATTTTTTTGAAAGTTGATATATGAAAACTTGAGAATCCATGTCGTGGTCTTGTTGGAGAAGTTTGTTGCTATTTTTTTTTAATTAAATGTTTTGGGGCAGCTGGGCGTAATTTGTTGAATCTCATTCCTGAAAAAAATAATAAAAGATGATTAGGTGAAATTTTTTGGTTTAGCTTAATTGAAGAAATAAGAAGCACTTAATTTTGCAACTTGACTGAATTGATTCTTTCAGCTGAAAAAGTCGTTCAAAAGGCTGCAGCTGGATGTGCTTAGGAAGGGCCATGTTACACGTGTTTTCGTTTTATTAATTGCCAGCCAGAAACTGTGTTGACATTTTAGATCACATCTTGTCAATCGGTGATGGTCTCTGATCTTTTCCTCTTTATTAACATGCTTCTTCCTTGCAAAGCTGAACAAGGGAAAGGTACTTTTAAGAAAGGTGTTTTATTCATTTAGGAGGCTTGCTAGAGGAAGCTCACGGAGATTATGCGTTGTAGGAGACGTTTTTAAATTCTTTGCCATCGTTCTTCCATGATTAATAAGCATGTGGCCTAACGGATGTGTCCCCCAGCAACGGTAACCAAAACACTGTCAGATCTGTCCCGTATAGAGACCGGCTCTTGCTCTGTGTAATGGCACACCCTCTTTCCTCCTTGGGCTGAAGGCCTTCATTATTGTTTTTGAAGCAACCAATTTATTGGCATTGCATCCAGTTGCTAACCAAACACCATAAATAACTCAGCTAGCTCCCAGAAAACAAGCTCTTGGTGGCTGAGAGAGCCTGGCCGGCTGAGGCTCATCTCCCTCTGCCTTGAGACTTCCCTTCAGGCCCATGGCGGGGGGTTACCACAGCGGAGGATTTGTGCCTCCATCTTGGAATTGGACAACTTGCTGCCTTCCTGCTCTTCTTTGTCTTATGACCCACGTTAAAAATGCCATCAAGGCCTGAGCTGGTAGTAGACAAGTTTGATTATCCCATCTTCTTCTAGAGTCGGCCTAGTCACAATGGTCTTGTTGAGAGAGAAAGGATAAGATGTAGTAAGCTTTCCAGAGGGGCTGTGGAAGAAATAGCAGGGTTAGTCTTCTGCTTTGAGGCAGATGTCTGTGAATTTAGGACAATGAAGTTAAAAATTACTAACGCTTCTGTGAGCTTTATTTTCTCAGTAGTTAATTTGTGACACCTCAGAAGGGCCTCATTTTTATAGGAAGGTGGTTTCTGAAAATCGATGCATTTGAGGTGGTTGATGTGAGCATCCAAAAGGATTACTCGTCTTGAAAATTTAGGTCACGGATTCTTTTCCCAACTCTGACGCTTTCCTGACTTTGGAAACTTCAGTAAATCACTTCATTCTTCCTCAGTCACTTTGAAAGAGGAATAGTGTTAGTTGAATTGTGACCATAAGTACACGTGAAGCAGCTTAGTGCCTTTTACAAGAAGGTCTTGGTGTATAAACTCCCTTGTATCACCTAGGTTTGACATTCATGTTATTGCAGCGGAATACTTCAGAGTTATGCAAGAATAAATCCTTGATTTCATGGAGAAGAATTCTAGGAAAACTTTAATTCTTCATTCCACTTGCATAATTTTGTGATAGGTGTTTAAAAAAAGTCTCCGATCCCTGCAAATGTGTCTGAATGGAAAGAAAGCAACATATTCTGCCCAAAAGCTTCAAAAACTAAATCCAAATAAATAAACATATGGAGGGCTTTCTCTTATTTTTCCATTTATTGTCATGTATACTGAGGCAAGAGCAATTTCCAAGACTGAGTTTCTAACCCACACTCCATCTCATGTCTCAGATGTTCCAAGAGCTGCTGTGGCCATTCACAACTGTTAATCCTTCGGCATTTTATAGAGGGAGGTCACAAGAGCTGTTGGCTGGAGTGCTCGGAAGACTGCTTTCAGCTTTGGAATAGCAAATTTCCAGTGTGGAGCATTGTTATAAAGCCAGGAACTGCTATAAATAAAACCACTGAAATGGAAGTTGAATTGAACTGTGCTGGAGGAGGTGGTTCTATTTACAGTAAAGTATTACTGTTCATCTTGAATTTTAGTCTAAATAGACAGTAGACTACAGAAGAAAGAAAGCAGTGTTGCCTAGTCATGTTCTTCAGGTCTGGGACAGTAGAACAACTCCTTTGAAAGGCAGTCTAAACAAAATTAATACATGAATCTTGCTAAGAATTCTTCAATTTAAATGCCTTTCATGGGGTCCCTCTAGGGTTGTTCTGCTTACATTGGAAAAGTGTGCACATAATTTTAGTCAAATCACCTCTAGGCGATTGGCATTTATGACTAATGGCTGAAGGAAAATTTTAGGGGAGTTTGCTTTGCATTGCTTGCATTGCGTTGGATATTCCTGGGATAGTATTTTTATATTCTGAATTCAGTTTTGGGGTATATCAGCAATACAAAAAATTCTCTTGGTATGTGGCTGAAAGGACATATCTTATTCAAAGAGAGTAGTAATTGCTACTTCTTTCTTTCGGAATTTTAATACTGATAAAGTCTTGAGACTCTTTTCCCTGTTGTGCAAGCGAATTGATTTATCCGTGCCATGGAATGACTTAAAAGTGCCTGAATATATGCGCTAAAGATGTTTAATATAGATGCTTAATGTAGGACCCTTAGGTCAGGCCTGTCCCAGAGGCAAAGTTTCCCCAGCCCTGTCCCTGTCATCTTTCTCGGGGACACGCTGATGTACCATATGAGCAATGGGTATCCAGCAACCTGACATTGGTCAGGTCACAGCTCAGAGGTTTCCACCTGTGCTTGTACGATGAGAAGGTTTGGGAAGTATAGCCCTTGGGCATCTCCGTAAGAGGCTGTGTAGCAATTTCAGTTAAGAGTGTCTAGCTGGCTCCTATATCTCTTTTCAGAAAAGATTGTACTTATAAAGAATTGTTGCAAAGCTGCTGCTATGCAAGAGCTGCTCTAAAAAATAAATTATTTTTAAATAGGAATTACAGTAAACCCTTTTAATTTGCAAAGTTTGCAGACGAGGGCATGAACAAATAGCAGGGATTCCTGGAAAAGTGCATAGTACTGGAAGATAAATATAACTTCACAAATTGAAATAAGAAGAAGGCAGAGCAGTAACATGTCTTGAGAAAAGATGATTGAACTTGTCATTATCCTACTGATAATGGGAGATTTGATGTCACAGACTGATTGCCGAGTTTGGCACTGTGGTAGACTTCTTCCAGGCAAGGACAGGAGATGGTGCAGAGGGGCTTTTCTCATGTTTAGGCAGTTTCTTTAAAATAAGAACTGTGAGTTTTAGAAGGCGGCAGGAGAAGAGATGCTTGGTTTTTTCTGTTTTATTTTGGAGAATAGAAGAAAGGAAATTTAGGTCTCTCCATTGTAAAGCTGGAAGCTTTTAAGGGCATAACACTACTGAAATATGTTGGGTTTTTTTTAGAGGTAGAAGTGGCAAGAAAACCTCCCTAGATAGATAAAGTCAACACTTCAGATAAGGTATCCTCGCTATACCCAGCAGCTTTGGTGTCATTTAACTGCAAAAAGCACCCTTAAACAAATATCTTGAGTTGTTCTAGTTTGATTCCCTGGCAGTTATTTCAGTGAAGCAGATGCTCTTTGTCCAGAGATCCACTATGTTGTTGGTATTCTCTTTGGGAACATAGCTGTTCACATGTAAGTCTTCATTAAGAGTTCCTATAAAAAGATGACAGCAAAGATAAGAAAGCCTTGAACCTCGACTTACGCATGCAGTGAGACCTCCATTCTCTGAAACCTGCATCCTCTGGAATTTGTACATTCTCAATTCTTTGTTTCTTGTGCCTTTTCTGAAGCCAGCTGCTTTGCAGACATTTCCTTTGCTTTGGTTTTAGTTTGCTTTGGCCGCTTTCCTCTCCTTTTTATTATTAAATGCATTTTCAAGCATGCTCTAATGTCTGCTGTTAACCCACTTCTCAGCCCAGGGCCGGACTCGACCATCGAGACGAATCTCCTTCTCCTTCAGCATCTCTCCACTCATTCCTAAGTCTAAAACTCTCTTTTCTATTGGCTCTTCTTCCAGTGATGAGGAGGAGGAGTTGGATAGTAAGTAATCGTTTTCTGTGCGTTGCAGCCATTATGGGTGGAAACAAAGGGAAATCTGGTTTTCTGCTTTAGACCTTGAACTTTCACCTTGCAAACATTGAACTAACCTTTCCATTGCATGATGTCTAACAGCATTATCTTAGTCCTGTATCTGAATACTAACTAATGACAGAATAAAAGGATTATAATCCAGAGAGTCTTGTAGATCAGCACCATCATGTCTCATCTGGTTAGTTTTGGTCTGTATCCATGTGGCAAATATCATCATCTGCCACTCTGACTGGCAATATAGTCGTTACCCTTCTATTAAAACCAAAATACTTGTCTTGAGATTGTTGCAGTGCATGGAGTTAACAGAAGATGTAGATCCTTGCCCTCCATAGGTGAGAGTGACTACATTGCTCAGTGGAAGTAGCAGAAGAGGAGAGAAGCCCTGATACAAAAGTCTGAAAATCTTCGTTACAACTTCACAGTTCCCCTACTGAGCAAAAAGCATACACTGCAGCCAAACACCTTAAATCCTGAAGGTGTTCATATCTAGGTCCTGTTATTATAATCAGAATAGTTTTGTTGGGAAACAGGCGAGTGTTATATGGTAGCTTTTTTTTCCTCCTGCAAACTCCATTGCTAAAAGAAACCCAACTAAGGCAGAAGATTGAATTAAAGTAATTTGGACTTCTCTTGGTTTTTTAAATAGGCTTATCAAAGATAATTGAAAATGCTTCCTATTTCTTAAGCATGTTTTATTAGACTGTTGAAATAAACCAGAACAGATAATTCTCTATCTAAAGAGAAAATTCAGAGTACCTGCATTAGTTGGTTCATATCAAAGGTTTGCAAGGGAACTAGCCCACATCCCTCGTGTCCATATTGGGATGGGGGAAATTGCTTTCCAGTCCAACAGATTTTCATTGCTTCCTGAATTTAAAAAATCGCCATGCCATCCATGTTGTAGGTATCTAAATTCTCCTCCTTTCCATTCCTAGTCTTCACTGTGGGTTTGTCCCTTCCTACAAGAAAGTCCTGAGCTCTTCCCAAGTGTGATACTACCCACTTCCATATTTAAGCTCCTTCCTCCGTCCCCTTTGCTCTATCCTTCTCTTCTGCCTTTAACAAAACTCACAATTCATGGTCCCCACAAAGTGAGCTGCAAACACACAGCTGTGCATTGATGTCATGCTCCCATGGTAAAACTCTTAGCTAAACTTCTTGGTGGATTTGGTTTTTCAGTTGGGTTTTTTGGTTGTTTTTTTTTTTTCCTTTTTAATTTCTTTTTGTTTGTGTTAAGCATCCAACCAGTTAAGTAATTCCTAATAGTCAGGTTAGGATATAGCAATTTTGGGGGGTATTTCTGTTAGCCAGTATTTATCTTCTCTCCCTCAACAGTGCTGCTGTTACTGATGAGCATTTGAAGTAACGTCAGATATTGTCTCAAACAAAAATGTTGCTTTCTTTACATGTGTTTTATTCCCTCATATTTGAGGGTTCTGTGGTGACTTTATATAAAGGTTGGTTTAGCCACAGCTATTCATGAGACTGCTTTGGCAATGGGCATTTTTCATGTAGAAAACCAGACCAGTTTATTTATTTTTTCACGTCTTCAGGGTTCATTTCTCATAAGAGGATGGATGTGTTAGCGTTGAGATTGCATTTGCATTTCAGTTATTGCTCCTCAACCTCTCCGTGCCTATTTTTCTCTGGAATATGGAGAATTAGTTGCAGTTTGTTTGATATCATGATATATTTAAGACGTGGATTTCAGGTGGCTGGAGAAGCCAGTCTATGCATTTTAGAAAATTATTATGAAGCCTTTGGGTTTCTTGACCCACAAAAGTTTAATTACTGCCAACATTAAGGAGTTGCGAGCTGGTTTCTTTTGTTTGCAACATCCTAGTCCAGTCGCTGCTTTCTGCATAACGGATCTTGCTGAATTATTTCAAGTCCAGCTACCATATGAAATTATTTCGGTGGGTGATGCTTAAAAGGTGTTTAGATAAGTACACCAAAATTCGGCTGCTAGCTCAGATTCATTGGACATAGATAGCAGTCCTGGCCTTTGAACGAAACTAACTTTTTTTGTGGGTTGTGAAGTCGGTTTTAGCATTTCGGTTTTGAACGTGGTCGTGATAGGGAACATAAAAACTATGGAAATAAACCTTCCTTCCTTCTTCTACCTCAAAAAAACCCTGAAGGTGAGAAAATGTGTGCTTTTCTATGCTCATTTTCATGGGCTTTATAGCTTGCAGCAGTGTTGATCATATGATGTTATATTGTAACCTAAAATATGAAATCATAAACACGCTTTCACCTTGATTTTTGTCTGGATCCTTTTTGCCTGCCAGTGTCAAGAATCCCCCATTTTTAAGATAAACCACTATTGCAATAAAAGATAAATAGAATGTAATTGAAGTTCCCATGCAATGTACTTTCTCAAGGTGCTGAAAAACAGTCACGAATATCAAATTATTACAGCTCTTGATTCAGCGTTCATTCATATTTCTTACGCTAACTGCAAAGAAACAAAAAGGCTTGTGAAATATTAAATCCAGTCAAATTGATGAATCTGTTAAAAAAAGGAAAGACTAAGGTGGCTTAACACATGTTAAAAGCAAACTAGAGCTGAAACGTGAACCAGAGTCACTGGAGCATTAACCAGGGAGTTGGGAGTCTGTAAATTACTTGTGTGATCTTAGTAGGCGCTTAACATAGTAGTTATTATACAAAAACCCGGCACAGTCAGGAAATTGAATAGTAGACTTCGTTTGATACGTGTTACAGTATTACTAACTTTGATGTATTTGGGACAGATCATTAATTAGATGAAAGATTTTATAAGGGAGGAAGTAACAAAGATCTCCAAGCAGGGATTAAGTAATGGGGTATGCCTGTTTTTTAGTTTCTTGATATGAAGAAGTGATATTTCTGTCTCAGACTGTGTTGACACTTGAATCAGCAGTTAGGAAAATGTGTATTTTAGAATCATAAGGCATAACATTGTATGCACAGTTTTTCCTAATGCACTTACTGCATTTGCTTCTAATGTCAAGTGGCTCTTTTGCATTCACCCTTAGCTTTAATATGTTAACAGAATTTGAAGCCAAGGTACTGTTTTTCTTACAATGTGTGTGCAGAATCCCAATAAGATGATCAGTCATGCTGCTTCTTGAACTTCAGATAGGACTGCAAACAGTGCTTGGAGTGAGGGTTTTTTGGAGTCCTGACAAGCCCACTCACTCTGGAGAGAGCCCTCTCTCCTCTGGTCATTTCATCCTGATTTTTCAGTGTTCTTCGATGGTTCTGGTAAATGGTGTCAGCTACCTAATCTGCTCCAAATGCATTGTGCAAGCAGGTTTCTTGTGAACTTGTGTCATTGGCAGGGCTTCAGCTTCATGTCGAAAGTCAGACTTTCCTCAAGCACAGTATTTTGTGACTAAGCCCTAGGCTGGTAATGTTTTGTGGAAAACGAAATAAGGCTTCCCTTGTTTCCCCTGCTCTTTATGAAGTGCTTCAGGATTTTGATGAACTATAATTTTATCAAGTAGAAAAGTTTTATACATGAAACTCGGATGTGTTGTACAATGGATTCTTTCTAGTGGTGTATAAATAAAAGCATTGTGGCAGAATGATTCTAATTTATACCTATTGTCATTGAATTGGCAGTTCTGATGCAGATACCCTGATGTACCAGCAAATTTAACAGAAGCACATCCTTTGCTTAATAGCTGAAGAATGATAAAAATACTAAGCAGGCTTTTACCTCAGCATCTAATTTGAGAGCACCTAAGGATACAGGGAACAAGCTTTATCCTGAGCACATGAAATCTATTCTAAACACTCATTTCTGGAAAACATTTTCCCTTCCTCTTGAACAGTCCAAATATGCAAACTATGTTTTTAAACTCAGTGGGCTAAGATTGCAGTCTAACCTATCGCCCCCCCACCCCTCCGATCTTTTCCAGGTACGCAGGCGTTTGGCGGCCCCACGGGTTCCTCGGTTCAGAGGTACAGTATTGTGGGGGTACCATGTCTCTTCTGGTGGGGTTCCTGCAGTGTGCTCTGGTTTGGACACCTTCCTGGCACTAGTGCAGGAAAGCCTTCCTGGCACTAGTGCACTTCAGCTGAATTCACAAGTTGTCAGGCTTGTGAAAATCAGTCCCCTATATCTAAAGGCTGAAGAATATTTTAGATCATAGAATATGAAAGTCTGTTCTAGGTCTTATCTCTAACAAGGCCTTGTGTTTGTTCATAGCCAATAATATATCAGATTATCTACTATCGAACAATATCAGTTTACCCTGAGTTATATCTTACACTAAAAATTGTTCCTGCCTTTGGTTAATTCTGTCTATATTTCTGTAAGGAAGACCAAAACGATCATGTTTTTGTACGTTACTTTTCATCCTTGCAATCTGTAGAGAGGAGATAATCTTTCTGGTGGGTGCTGGCTTTAAAAGCGCTTCCCTGGAGGAAGGACGTTTGTGGCACCGAAGGAGCTAGGTGTCTGGTCTCTGTGTCACTCTAATAGCTTCGGCTTTATTTCGTTGCTGGGAGGCTCTTCACCTCTGCTTGCTGCTGTTTTCTCCTTTTCTCATTTGTCTTTCTGTCATTCTGCTTTTGGTTTGCGTTGTACTTCCTATTGACAGACCGTGTCCTTTTCTTTAATGCAATACTAGTTTCCTCGGTAATTTCTTATTTTTCCGTAGAAGCTGGAGAAGTCAGAAGCTTGTGCATGTAAAGACTGGCAGAAAATATCTGGCTTCCCAGATTATTATTTAGGCATTAATACAAATAAATATTGCTGTTTATTGCTTAGTATTGGTATTCTCATTTCTCAGGGGAGGATTTGCAGACAGTGTGATTTCTGTTAAAGACACTCACTGCCTTTTCAGAGTTCATTAGATGTCTTTCTCTGGAAGAAGATTTCTTTTTAAAGGATGTGTGCATGTCTGTCCCTTTCTGTCTGAAATATTGATGATTAAATGCCAAGACTGACGGTGTATCTGCAATATTGACTATGTAAATGGCCAGATGCTGCGAGCTAGTGGTTAGTGGTTATGTGGCCAGGGGAGCAGCAGAGGGTGCTATGGCATGGTTTGAGAATGGAGATTGCTTAAAAACAGATAAAAGGATTCCTTGAAATATATGACAAACTACCAGATTGGCATTTTGCCTTCACTTTGCCTTCTCTGGTATAACACCATAAAGCAACCCGTGATTCTGTTGGACAATAAAAGCATTTGTCCTTTAAAAAAGAATCTATCCATTTAATAGATGCTTTGGGAGAAAAAAAAATAAAAGCAACCTCTTTCTTTTTTGATTTTAGCATATCTGAAGAGAGCAGCAGTGTCTCCGCTGCTAAAAGTGGAACAAAAGTCAGTCGCACCTTCAGCTACCTCAGGAATAAAATGTCCAGCAGCAAGAAGAGCAAAGTAAGTGCTTCTTGTGAATTGGTGGTATTTATGTCTTTGCCTGACTTTCTTTTTTTTTTTTTTCCTTCCTTTCTTTGTTTTGCAAGGGGAGGATTGTCTGTGGGTAATAGGGAATAGCTACATGGGAAATCTTAGCACCCCAAAATTGAACTGCGTCTGAACTGAGTTTACCTGCGCAATGTTTTTGCCTCTTTTCCCCACAGAATGAAGCTTTATTTATTACAGAGAATAGATTGTGCTCTGGCATGAGTTATGGCTTAGCAGTGATTGATGGGTCTAATTTTTACAGAACCTGAGGGGTGTTTAATAACATGAGGACAGGAGCTGTAAGAAGGCACTGGCTGCCGAAGACTGTATTGTGTTTTCCTTTTAATTTTACCTTTGCCACAAAGTTCCCAAGCACTGCTGGAGAAGTTGCTCAAACCATGACCTTTAGTGATGGCCAATACTTATATTTTCCCGGTTTTTCCGTCCTTGAAATCTTGGGATTTAATTTGCTAAAGGTTAAGCGCCGCTCAGCACAGCTGAATTTCCTGGGAACAGCACTGGTTACAGAAATAATTACATTAATGCTAAATACTTCACACAAACGGGCTGTTGTTGCCTTAGATTGTCCCCTGAAGATTAATATAGTTAGGGGTTTTTTTGGCTTGGTTGGATTTTTTACTTGAATCTCACCTCGGTTTATCATGTCTGACAGAAGCTAAGAGCACCTTACCTCACAGTGGGCAATATGTGTTATATAGTTAGGTGATGTGTAGCTAATACGTTGGTAAATACTATTGGAAAGCCCCTGAGACACATAATTACATATTCTGATGAGTGTCTGAATAGCAAATGGGAAACAAAATGTGGCATAATGAGCATTGTGCCTATCGCAGAAGAAGGCTGGGCTGAAGCATGCACCTGTGGGAGGGGTCACGTTTCACCTGCAAACTTGATTTTAGCCTTTCCCAGCATAAGCACGTGATGTTTCAGCCTGAGTGTTCCTCTAACATAGCTGGGTTTGTGTGCTGCAATGGCCCAATGCACGTTTTGATACACATTTTTTGAAGATTGCATCACCTTTGCAATGAGGTACCAGCTGTAGTGAGATCAGTCATCATAACGCACGGTTCCTCTTTACAGATCTGCCTTTAAAGATGCAAGCTGCAGGTACCAGCAGCTCAGAGCTGCTGCTGAGCAGCTTTAAGACAATGCTTTTCCCTGCTGCAAAGTACAATGTCAAAAAAGCTGGGTCGGGGCAACCCCCGGTATCAA
>NW_009225699.1:0-2197 GCF_000690835.1 Fulmarus glacialis
GGGTCCTCCGCCGGCTCCCGGAGGCGTTTTCCCCTCCAGCCCTTTGCCCTGTCCCGGCCCCGCCGTGACCAGCCGCGCTCCCGTCTCCCCTAGGTTACGCGGGCGTGGTGCGGTTCCGCGGCGTGAGGATCGGCGGCATCTCGGGCATCTTCAAGTCTCACGACTACCCGAAAGGTATGGCGGGGGTGGACTACCGGAAAGGTATGGCGGGACAGAGCGGGCCCGGCAGCGGGGAGGGGAGCACTGCGCCCGAGCCCTTGCGGGAGGATCTGGCCGTTCCTCCTCTTCTCTGAACCGACTCTTATGCTGGACACCTCTCTTGGCTCAACACGCGGATGTTTCTGGAGGTGGTAGATGAGTCGGTAGCTGCCTGCGACCACAGCAGGAAGCAGTGCGCCTTTTGAATGTTGTTGTTGGAACAGTCTTGATTTTTCCATGGTAGTGTCCTTTTAATGTGCAATGCAAGACTGTTTAGTTTTCCTTGTGCAAAATGGTCAATTTATAAGCGTGATAGTGTACAAATGTACTGTCCTGAGCTGAGGCCAATGTGTCTGTACATATCGAGATAGGTTCCTCCTGGTTATATGTATGTGTATTCAAGAGTTCTTCCTTGGAAGGGTCTCCGTCAGTGGATAGAAGTCTTGTCACAGATGATACCTGGTATCAGCAAATAGAAGATAGTTTAGTCTTTCTGATCTCCTCAACACATGAAATAGCAGTCTCTTACTTGCGATTACTGTATAGTAATATTATCTTTAGTAACATACTGCTTCAGAGAAGCTTTGCAGATGGCTTTCAAGCTGCAAAGTACTGAACTAGTTTTCTGGAACACCTGATTCTAATACCTATCAATGCCAACTAAATTTGTTGTTATCAAGCATACAGTTTGTATGCGTGAATATTGCATGTGGGAGATGAGACTTTTTTTAACAATAATGCTAACTGCTAAAAAAGTAATTTTTCTATTCTTTCTTAAGAGTACATAGGACCTCTGCTATGCATTCAGGTTTCTTGTCCCAAGACAAAGTTGGAGATTATGTCCCTTTTGACAGGGTACCTGTTTGCACTTCCAGAGTCTGTGGTGCCTGTGGGCAGTTGGAGGCATATTTAAGCTGCTGCTGAATCTGTTAAGCTGTAGTTTCACGGTTGGTGGCAGCACTCTGGAAGAAACACAAAAAATCACAGCCTCAGTGGCCTGAGTTAGGAGTCTGCTCTCATGCAGTGCTTTGTGATCTTTTAGTTTATACCTCTTTTTGAGTTATTATGTCCTAACTTATGTTCTGATCACTGACTACTCATAGAGGCTTGCTCTGTGCTCTCACTATGTCGATGCCCAACTTTGGCTTGTTCCCATCTACCTTATATTCTTTGGCTGTGCCAGCATGTTTGCATGGGTAGCCATGATATTAGTAGATACATATGTTTCATGGAGAGAGAGCAGCACACAGCTCTCTAAATATGTGATTGCACATGGCTATGCAGTGTAACTGTGGAGGTAAGGGATGTGGGGAAGTAATGAGGGGTGTTGTCTCACCAGAGAGGTACAAAACCTCATTCAGGAATTAAGCACATAAATCTTTCTGCCAAAAGTTACTTGTTCCAGACAGATCCTGGGTTTTAAGTATTGGAGTCAAACTTCTGTTTTTTGTTTCCACAACTGAATTACTGTATTCTCTATATTTATGAAAATAAGACAAAGAGTGGAAGAAATGCTCATTGTTGTAGACACATTTTTACAACATATTTGCCTCACACTTAAAAAGTTAGCAACCTGTTGGTGTAAGCCTCGTGTAAAGGAAATACAGTCTCTCCTTTGACTATTGGCAGCCTTGTATTTGGGATTGCTCTAGGAGTCTATATGGCCCCAAGAAGCTAGCTGGCAAACAGTGTTAGGAGGGAACTATTGATTCAGGCAACTACTCTTTTTTTCAATGTTTCAGGCCACTTTGAGTGTCCACCATACAACCAGCAAACAATTAGAAGTGCTTACCATGTGAGGAATATTGAAGTCTTCAAACTCAAGCAGGTTAGTGAAAAATCTATTTTTTTAAACAGTGGTAAATAGTTTTCATTAATTTAGAAATAAGACGTTAAAGCTACTCAGAACAAGTACGCTATTGGACAGCAAATCTTACAACAACTCCCAGCTAATCTGGACAGGCCATTTTATGCTGGGTGTTATTCCACTGTTGTTCCT
>NW_009225699.1:2228-11358 GCF_000690835.1 Fulmarus glacialis
CCTGCTGAATATCTCCTCCAATGCTTTGTGTAGCAGTGCAAATTTGATCTGAATCTGGCACAGGCAGGAGTGGTGGGTTTGTTTGTTTTTTGTGGGTTTTTTGTTTTTTTGTTTTTTGTTTTTAGTTGGATAAAATTCACAGTATGGAAGGAACTCCAGCTATACACTTCTGTTCCAGCTTTGTTAGTTTTAGAAAGATGGATGCTACCTTGTCTAACATGAAAGCTGGTTGGTACAAAGTTAACTAATCAAAATTGAACCAGCTGAATAAGCTGATGCCAAATTTCTGTGGTTGAAGTATCTTTAACTCCAGGGTGAGAAATTCAAAGGACAGATTAGCTTTATTTTTGAGCTATTGCCTATTCCCTGCTTTGTCACAAGGGCTACTCCATTTGGCTGAGGTTGTGGTGTGAATACATGTATTTATAAGTGTCTTGTGAATGATTATTCAGATTGCAGTTGCACACTTGAGTGTTCGGTAGAAATAGGGATGCTGAATATAGGACAAAGGTTTGCTGTCATTGTAAAAAGTCTGATGCATTTCACTGTAGGTTTCTTATTAGTTGGACTTCAGTTTCATCTAGAAGTGTGTTCTGATACAGCTGATGGAAATATGCTGAATATTGAACCAAGACATGCTTAAGACATTGATTAGACTTCTGAGGGGTACTTCCTTTGAGGAGGAATATCACGCTTAGCCAGTATCCCTTTTAAACAAAGCTCTTAAAAATTTCGTGAGAAAGAAGATGCCTTTGACTGTGGGTAGAGAACTTGCTCTATAGCTGTAATTTTTAAAAGTCGTCTTCTGAGTGCCTGACACTTACTTGTGATGATATGATCTCTTTTATAAGGCAGTATGTATAAAACACAGCTGACTGTCCCAAGGAAGTGTAGTACGAACCATGGAGACTAGAGTCCCTTGACAACTTCAAAGGCCACCTGAAAGGTGGGCTCAGTGGTGTACTTACTTGCTTTGAAAGTGAGGCCGTTCGTCACAGCTAACTCTGTACTGATCTGAGGTAGAACATGTTACACATGTTCCATCTTGTGCTGTGTAATTTTGAAACTTCTTTATCGTCTGTATTTTATTTATACCATATGCATTTTGGCTTGACAGTTAAAGCATCCAATTGATATATTTATGTCACATGACTGGCCAAGGAGCATATATCACTATGGAAACAAGAAACAACTTCTTAAAATGAAATCGTTCTTCCGTCAAGAAGTGGAGAGCAACACATTAGGAAGCCCTGCTGCTTCAGAGCTTCTGCAGCATCTGAAACCCACCTACTGGTTCTCAGCACATCTTCATGTTAAATTTGCAGCTTTCATGCAACACCAGGTAAAGAGGAAAAAAAAAATCAAGTATGTATGTGTCCCAAGCACATTTTAGAATTCCAGTGCAGGTAATCATGTCCAGAAAAGCAACTTCTTAATGTTTTTGCTCACTTATTAAAACTCAGCTTAAGCCGCAAAGCATTAAGTGGTGTTAAGACTACTAGCTTGTGTTAAGTTAGAGAGATGTTATACATCAATGGTGTAACTACCTAATCTTCTTCAGGGACAGCGTGAAATAGCTAACTGCACTTGAAACTTCTTAATTTAAGTTTATAGAAAAGCACTCTCTTTCCCACTTTATTGGGGAAGGAGACAACTTCAAAACAAGGTGATAGAGAAGCGACTGAAAAGAAGATAGTGCTTAACCGGGGATGGGAGGATGCCTGTAGTAAGGCTTGGCAGATGAAGTTGTCTGGTGGCCTGGGTAAAGCCAAAAACCAGCTCCTGTAGGTTGAAACTTTGCTTGGTTTGAGTTATTCCTGAAAGTGGTGTGACGTGCTATTCCTATTTGCAAGTTATTTAGCTGTAAAAATGTAACTCTAGACCTTTTAGACTCAATAAGTCTGTTTCCAATTATGTTAAAGTTTTTCTTTTTGCTTCGAGGCTAGGTGTGCTCAGCTGCCTTGGTTAAGGATGAAGGGTGGCTCTTGCTTTATCTTGCTGTCATCTGGATCCAGCTTCCTGTTAGACTTCCAGTGAAGTCTCTCTTTCTCTTTGTTCCTCCATCTCTTTCTTATAATCCCATGCTGACTTTCTATTTCAGAAAGTCTTTTTTGTATAAATTATGCCTTTAAATCTCTCTATATAATTTGTTTAGAATGGTCAAATTTCATAGAAATGCTAATGACTGTGTTAACACCTTTGTTTCCTAGACAAACTCCAAAGAAGAGCTACCAAAAGCAACAAAGTTTTTGGCTCTGGATAAATGTCTGCCGCACAGAGACTTTCTGCAGGTGATGACCATGTGCAGTGGGTTTTCACTTTTTAAGTATTTCACTTGTCTGGACTGCTAAGTGCTGTGTGTAGATATAAGCTGAAGAATAGTTCTGATAAGTGGAGGAATTGGAAAGAAACTAGGAATGGTGCATGTGTGGAATGGTCACTGTATAATATTGTCTTGAACTAAGCAGACCTTGTGTTCTGTCATGCAGGCATAGTGTTTGCTTATTCCTACCATTTCCTTCCACCTTAGAACAAGTACTTGACTTAATTGCAGAAGTAGCTCTACCTTAACCTGAACGGAATCTCCTCTTGTGCTTTTTTGACAAATGTCAAACCTAAAAAGAAAGCCCATCTTGAGGCTTTTCTTTTCTTCCCAGACCGGTTTGGGTCCGACGGGGACTCTTTCTTCAGATCTGTATTCATTAATTCAGACAGGATTGAGTCCTAAGTTGAGTGCTGCAATTTTCTTTCAGTATTGTGAGTTCCAGCAGGAAAAATGGCTCTGCTTCTTTTTTATTTGGTGCATATCTTGGCTAGGAAGGGCAGTGGCCAAGTAGGAGGTCTAGGTTGTGGGAATTTTCAATATGAGTGCCAAACTGATTTGCCAAGAGCAAAACAATGTACGTGTCTGTGGCCTGTGTGCTGCCTGCAGTGCCATCTGCAAAATCTCAAATGGATGAATCTAAAATCCTTTGCTATGAGAGGGAGCTGCTGACAGCATGTTCTTCAAATGCAGTCAAGTATTTTAGTAGCGTTACTTTAAACTAGCTCTTATTTGTCAACTTAAAGGGAAGATGGTTCATTATCTGTCCTTTGGGTGTGTGGTGGGATCCATTTGCCCTAGTAGCTACCTTTGAAGATGGGAGAGAGCATGAGGATGGGCTTTTGCTATGCAAAGGTACACTGGAGTGCTAGTCCACACTTAGAATTCTGTAGCAAAACTGATCTGGAGTAGTACTACCTCCAGCAGCTTGGTGATCCACCTGTGTGTAGCTCTGGTTTAAAGTATATCCTTTTTTTTTTTTTGTCCCCTAAAACTATCTTACAAGGTTGAATTACTTTATGGATAATTTAACTAGCCTGACTAGTGCAGTTTGGCTAAACCGAATGGTTTGATTTGGGTTAATGTCACTGAAGACAAAATGATTTGAATTTCAATTCATCAGCTGTTGAAAGAGTTTAAAAACACTTCATGTTAATTTCATTGCTGTGCTTAGAATGTGTGTTTATACAGCAGAATAACTGTTGCTGTCAACTCTTGATGTATATCTGCTTAGAAGGTGGCATGAACTTAATACTAGGGAAATTCTGGTTTCTAAGTTGCGTAACTGTCCAGTAGCTGGCAGTAGGAAGAAGGGTGTTCTTAATTGCCGTAAGCTAAAATACGGAAATGCCTTTTTTACTGTTGTTGATTGTCCTTTCTTAGCCCCTTATTGCTATAAAATTCTATGTAGGGCTAACTTGAGAGGACTTGTTTGATTGAGACCACTAGCTCAGTGTACTTGAAACTTAATTAAAACTCTATACCATGAAAGTAACAGTTGAAATTTTAATCAGTTTCTGATGTCAAGAGAAATAACTCACCTCATCTGTTTTCTGTGGTTTTTTTTTTTTTAAATAGATAATAGACATAGAACATGATCCTAGTGCAGGTGACTCGCTGGAGTATGATGCTGAGTGGATTGCAGTCCTCAAGGCCACCAACAGTCTTGTTAATGTGACTCAGAGCTCGTGGAATATGCCTGAAAATAATGGCCTCCATGCAAAGTAAGCTGCATGCAAAGTAGAGAGGAAAGTGGGATTTTGCTGGACTGGAAGTAAACTTACTGTTGTGCTTCTCTGTTCTGCAGCCTGTAATGCCTGTAGGACTTGCTAAAGGCCTTGGAAACAAAGGGGATGGTGACAAAACCTGCGCTGTAGAGCAGACAACTTCATTACTGCTCTACACGGGCAGTTAGTTTTGTTTTGCAAACTTAGATACCACCATTTGAGGGGCAAAAAGTAGATGGTGGCTGATCATCTTGCCAGTTACGCTGTAAGACTGGAAATCAGGCTGGATTATGGAGGTGGGCGGGTGAATGCTTATTGAGTGGGTTGACATAATACACAAATCCTTGGTGGGGAGAGGGGAATCTCAGTATTGACCAAAGGCTATATACTTTCCTGAAAAATCATTTGAGGATTTAGGTGTCTGTTGTAAGATTAATTTATTATCCATCTTTAAAAGTTTCTATTTGCAGTGGGAATAGGAAGTACCTTTTGACTAGCTGCACTTGTTTAAACTTCATACACTTATTTAGGTGGGATTACAGTGCGACAGAAGAAGCCATCAAAGAGGTGTTAGAAGAGCTGAATCATAACCTCAAAATTCCTTGTAACTTCACATTGACAGCTGCTTGTTATGATCCCAGCAAGCCCCAAAAACACGTGGAACCAGTTCATACCATCAATCCACAGACCACCGAGTTTTGTGCCCAGTTTGGCCTCACTGACATCAATGACAGGATCCAGCAAGCTAAAGAAGAGGGCTCAGTACGAGGCGAATATGAAGAGGAGGAGGAGGAAGAGGAGATGGACAGTACTGGGTCAGCAGAGGAACCCAGTGAATATAATACAGATAATTCTGGACTTTCATCCTTTAATCCAGATGAAATAATGCTGGATGAAGAAGGGGGCGATGAAGACTTGAGTACATGTTCTGTAGATCCTTCCCCTGATCATCCTCCTGACTTTTCTGCAAGTTTTTCTGACATCCGGATCATGCCAGATTCCATGGCGGTATCGTCTGATGATGCTATGGACTCCACTAACGAGGAACTGGAGAAATCTGGTGTGAGTAAGCAGGTGGAAGAGAAGAGCTTAAATGAGAGACCATTAAAGCGCATTGGTGGTAATGAAAATGGAAACAGTGGCATTAAAAAAATTAAGAGAAGGAATCAAGCTATCTATGCTGCCGAGGATGAAGATAAAACAGAATAATACTTCATATGATGTATAAATAAGTTCTCTCTGTACCTTTTTTTATGGGAAGGTGGTAAGAACTGTGGTGGACTACTCGTGCTTTTAATGTTACTTGATCTTATTCATGTTACTTTCTTAAGCTGAAGAGGCTGTATGTACCTCTCGCAGGGAGGAAGATTTATCCGGATTAAACATCTAAGCCAGAAGCAGACTTTACCAACAGAGTACTTTGTCAAAGGACTTAAAGCTCATGTATAATCAGCTGATTTTGTTTCAGTTCTTGGTTATTAGTGTATACTATGCATCTTCAGCTGTACTGCTATACAAGATTCACCATGCTCGTTTAACAAGAAAAGAGCTCTTAAACTATAACTCAAGTCAAAGCGAGAGGATGTCTGACTTACAAGACTGAATGATTTGATTTTATTGCTTTTGTCTTGTTTTATACTGAACTTTTAATACAAAATAGCATATGCAATAACTCCGTGAACTAAATCCGAAAATAGAATTCCCATGATAACAAAACAGCAATAGAAGAGTGAAGATTTTTGTTTCTGATGATACTCATGCCATAGAAAAACTTAATGGGCATGAACAAAACAATGTGTATTGTCCAGTATTGGCTTTTAGTTACAGTTTTGATAGGGAGCCAAGTCTCTTAATTTCAAGCATGACAGTTTTATGGGGACCATGGAAGAGTGCATCTCTGTTCTTAAAAAGTCCCTTGTGTGCTATTTCTCAAAACTTGAGAACCCTGTCTTAAAATGCAAGTAGTTAGGATGAACAGCTTCCTAAATGTGGACATCATCGCTGTCTCAATTCTTGCTAATTAAGGCTGTGTTGTATTTTCATATAACGTGGTTGAGACAATAATGCCTACCATTATCATTAGCCTAAGTTTTCACCTGTCACTTCTTTTCAGTAGTGTGTAACTTGCCAAATTCTTACAACTGGATTTGGAATCTTCCAAAGTACCTTCATGACCTTCAGCTGAGGGAGAACAGGAGCTGCCAGAATATAGATCCTCTTGGAAGTTTTCTTTTTACTGTTCTAGTTTGCCCTGAATTATTAGCAAACAAATTACATTCCTTTGGCCTAAAAGGCTGTGAGGATAACAAAACTTCCTGCAGTGATGAAAATGACAGTGTTTTGAAGAACTACAGCATATGTCATTAGACTCGTTAGTTTTACACTCAAGTTCTGCTGGCGTTCTGTGCTGAGCTTTTGGAGTCCAGATGGAGCGGGACTTCCTCATGACTGTGCTGCCCTTGAGAGCAGAGGTAGCTCCTGTGTGCTTTTACTCTTCCAAGGCACAGGCACTGTGGAGAAGAAAGCACCCTGACAGGCAGAGGGAACTGGACAGGGAGCCGTGAGTGAAATGGATTGGTGAGTGTGAGTTGTGTAGCAGGGAAACACTGTAAGGTGAAGACTTCCATCTTGAAAATTACTTCCACGTTGTGGGATTCATCTTAGTTCCTCTCCTGTCAGCAGTTCACTATGAAAACTAAATGCGTGTAAGTATTCAAGAGCTAGAAAATGGTAAAATTAGTGCTCTCCACAGTTCTGATTAATGACTTTATACTGGTAGGTTGATGCCATTAACATCCTGTTTTTTTTCCAGAGGACGCCATCTTGTTTACTAAATTATTAGTTGGGCCCTCTTAATACTGCTCCTGTATCTCTCTATGCCTGCTCATCTGTCAGAACACCCACCAAAGAGAACTGTGATACGATGTGATGAAAAATTGGAAGCATTTGGTGTAACCCTCAGGTTATCTAAAGTAGCTGTGAATTATCAGCTACATTACTGAAGATAGTTGAGTATCTTTAAGGGTCCTGGGTCTGCAATGCTAAAATCTTAAGCATGGCTCATGATCTGAAGACTATAATGGAAATAAAGTATTTTAAGTATCTATAAATTGTGTAATAAACTTGAAAAGTCTCCCACGAAATCTGAGCAAGGTATTCAGCTGTCGAATTCTACATGAACTGGAGTGGAAGATGTATGTTACATGTAATAGACTTTTTAGTCTGATTTCGTATGTTTTTAAAGAAAATTACTCTGTTGTGTGGTGTCCGCCATCCTCCCCTTTCTGCTAAATGTGTTTTAGCTTTCTAGAAAGCAGGAGACTTTGACAAGATAGAATACTGATTTTTTTAATCTTTAAAGATTTTTTTTTTATAAAGTATTTCAGCATTCGTTGAGCAGAGTGTAGCTGGTAAATAGAGTTAACACAATTTTTTGAGTATGAATCATGTCTGATCTATATAGAGTTACTGTGCCCTTTCTTGCAGTTATTCACACTCTCTTTGCAGTTTGAAGTGTTCCAGCTCTACTGTGCTCTCATCCATTATGGATCTTCCCTGTCAGCAAGATCCTCTGCTGCATATAGAATTCAGTTGAAGCTCTCAACTTAAAGCTTCCCCAGTAAAGATGACCAAGTACTCCAAAAAGTATGTAAAACACTAGGGAAGGCTGACAAAGTTTAATCGGTTCTTAGGACAAAGAGTCTTCAGTCCTCTTTAAAAGGAAGCTTTAAAGTCTTTTCTGAAAACTTTGGACTTTTTAAATTTTGGTGAGAAACATCTGGAAAATGTTCCTCTGTCAGACCCTCGTACAAGTTATAATCACAGAATTTTCAGTGTATGAGATTTCAACTTAGTCTAAAAGTGTTTTTGCTGTTCCCTACGAAGTGCTTGAGAAAAGTGTTCACCTGTTTCATTCCAGGCCAGCACACAGGTATTTTGTTCAAAGCATGTTATTGATCTACTCGGAGAAAAACAAACTAAGAAGAGGGGTATAGCTTTTTTCCCATGAGAAGTGGAGTATTTTTTTTAAATTAAAGCTCTTAAAGTCAACTTGTGGCAGCATCCCGAAGTATGTTTACTGTGCTCCCATTATCCTCTGCAATCTCTAACAGCTGGTAAACCTGCATTTACCTCACAGTAGCAAAAGTCGACAGTGTGAACCCTGACGTGATGTTTTTACTATCCTCCCCCCCATTAATTCTCTCTTCAGGAGCAATGAATTAATAGAATTAGTATCCCTGTGCCTCAAGATGTGAAATACAGGGGGGCTAACAATAAAATACCAGCTCTTATAGAAGCCTATAGCAAAACTGAGTGAAGTCCTGAGTTTTTTGGGGTGTTTTCTGCAAAACCCAAACAAATCCATGAAAGCAACAAAAACAATGACAAAAAAAGGAACCCAAACCATCTATTTTATGTGCAGCAAGGCTGAGGATGAGAAGTGGCAGGCCATGCCTGTGTCCCAGATGAAGATAGTGCTCGAGTAGGCGGTTCTCAAAGACTCTAGCTCTCCATATACCTGGTGTGAATTAATTGCCAACCCACGCCCTGCTCACACCGACTTCATTATGTTCCAGAACTCCACGCAGACAGGGGCAAGACCCAGGATGAAGATGAGTCAGGAGGACCCGCAAAACTCCATGATTTCCATGGTGCAGTCAGAACATGAGGTAGCTGAAGCTAAACCTGGTTGCTTGTAATAAAAAAAGGTCAGGCTGTTGTTGGACAGCTGAGGGGCTGTCCTGAAAGCTGCGCTGGTGTCCCTGTCCTACAGGGTAGGGAATGGGGACTAGGAGAAGAGGGTGTGCCGGTTATGTGGGCGGGGGAGAAGCCTGTGGTAAGGTCAGCCTCCCCCTGCCTCGGTGTCAGGGCTTCAGTCAGATGAAGGCAGTCACCCAGCCCCAGGTTCGCTGTCTGCCTTCGCTGAGGTAAGCTCTGCGGCGGGGCTGGGAGAACTGAGGTGGGACAGCTGAGGAAAGTAACAAGGGCTGAGTCAGTCCCCGGAGCTCTCTGCGCTTCCGCGGACAGCTTCATCCGCCCCAGCTCCCCGAGGCCCGCGGGCATGGCGGAGGCAGAGTCT
>NW_009225700.1:0-22186 GCF_000690835.1 Fulmarus glacialis
ACCTTAATGATTCTATGATTCTACGAAATGTGTATTCAAACATTTTATATTCCAGAGCCCCAGAAGGGCAGTCTGGAAAGTGTTTGGAGGACTTGCTGTAGCACAGTGACTTTCTATACATAAGCCTGGGATAACTAGAAGAGCACCGTACTAAAAAAAAAGAAAAAAAAAAAAAGAAAAAGAAAAGGTACCTGAGAACATAACTCAAGAACAAAGCCTGTTTGTGGACAACAGCCACTTGTATTCTTACCTGTCACTGAAAACCTGAAGTTACCTGAAGAAACTTTGGAAGGCTCAGGTTCACATTGAGAGGTACTGGTGAATACCTGATGCATCTCCTGAGACATTATCCTGACAGCCTGGCTGTCCCTAGCAGGTGAGGGCCACATCAGAGCCAGGTCTGAACACAGAAAGCCAAGTCTCATCTGGAGTTCTTCTTGCTCTCTATCAGGGAACAGGTCTTGCTGAATTGGCCCAGAGCTCTGCTCTCCACTTGCTCTGCTCTTGAGGCTTCCAATGGAGAGCCACTGAATCGGCATGTAACCACATTAAAGGGCAGCGAGCTGTTTGCACCAGGTTATGGGTAAGCTACACATCAACCAATAACTTGCCAGTTTACCAGAGGCATAAGACAGATGCTAATGCAGAGATAACCCTGATACAAGAACATTTGCTCCCATTGAATCCATTTCCTTTCCTTCTCCATAAACAGGTGAGAAATACTTAGCCAATCGCTTGCTTATTCCAAGCCTCACCATTAATGTTTCTTTTCACGTCCATCTCTGCAAGACAATCTGGAAACATTTTATAACTCATGCTGCAGAATTCTCACTGTATTAGTGCAAAGCCTATTCACCACAGAAGCTAAGTTTTACCTCTGCTAAAATTTCACCTCAGGCCACCAGAAGTCAAACTGCTTTCTGCTCTGCTTCCACGTCCAGATGGATGCCTCCAACTGCTGGGACACAAGAGAACACCAATAACATTCCAATAACAAAGAAGGCTCTTTTGCTGCAGCAACTGCCTCCCAATGCTTCCGATTCCAGATTTTGCTGCCGGAAAAGCTGGGTATGAGAAGATCTTCCCTCATTTTTCCTTCTGAACAGAAGACAAGTGACTCAGAAGTGAGCTGCTTTCCAGGTATGAACAACAGACATTTGTTCCCCTGCCTTGGTGTGAGAGCTTGGCATAACCTCTTGATGAGAAAAGCAATGTCTTTAAACAGCCTGCATCATGACAGAAATCCTTCTGAAGTCCAAGTATAACTCATTATCCCAGGAAGACACATTTAAAGCAACTTCACATTCCAACAATCCTGATAAAGAAAGACAATTGGGCCAGTCAGAGCAAGGGCAAGAGGGGAGAAGTCCCATTATGATAAGTATCAATAAACCAGCAACAAAAAACATTAATATCTTCCACTGAAAGTATGTACTGAAATAAAGCAAACAAGCAAGCATACCCTGCCCAAGACAACAGGAAGTACATGTTTTTCTTCGGGGGAGGGGAGAGGTGGGGAAGACAAGGGGTGGGTGTTGGTGGACTCAAGGGAGGCTGATTAAAAAAGCAAAACACATGGGAATAAAACCTAAATCCTGGTGGATTGGAAGAACAGCAGTACTGCTTCCAAAGGACATGAAAATTGTCTTTGGAGATGTGTTTCTTTTATGGCAGAGGCAAAGAAATAAAAAATTTAATTTCTTCAGTTCCCCGAAGGCAAGAGTTTATTCTACAAAGCCTTCCCCTTTAACACCTAATTTTCTGTTAAATAAGCAGTGATTAAACATTATAACTGCCATCTTAAAATTCATGATTTCTACAGACTTTACCTTTTGATTGGTGCTTTGATGGTGCTTAGCTACTTAATCCTCACACATTTCTTAAAAAGACATAGAAGAGGAGTAGGGATGCTCCTTTTATTTAGGGAAGGGGAAAAAATATCCAAAAAACCTCAACAAGATTCTGTATATTTACTGCCGCTTGGCCCATAGCCAACTACAGATGTTGCTACAGCCAGTTGCATCATAATACTACATCCACGGTTTGCTTGTAGGTTTTCTTGACCTTTCTGATCAGGAGCACTGACCTTTGGGATTCAAGGATCATTGTTCCATGGGCTAAATGGAACAATTCAAGTGGCAACAATGCAAAACAGAGACTTTGGCTCAATCAAAATCCGTGATTCTCATTCCATACTCTGAAGCTGTGTAAAAGAGGGTTCACCCCCTGTGGTAAGTGGGAATGGAAGCCCTCTTGGAAACAGTGCAGAGCAGGTATTTTCATGTACACCTGTTAGCACAATGATTCTCACCAGCCCATGACACAAACTACAGTATCCCAAAAAATTTATTCTAAGATTAGCACAAGCAGAATCAATTCTCCTTGAAATACATTCTAATACCAATGTAGTGGCTATTTTAAACAAGCTAACACACTCCAGTGTCAGGACAGAGAAGCTCACAGCAAATGACTACTGTTTCCTGCAATTAGATCAGTCTTGCTACTCATGACTGCTACTGATGCTCACAATGCCCTTCCCAGCTCTCTTCAGGCACACAATCTCATTCCTTCACAGGAATCACCTTGAGAGGGGAAAGGAGTGGAAGAAGAACCCATTCATAATGTAAATGTAATTCAACGCTTACAAAAAAAGAAGACATTTTCTTGAGTCTTGTCTGCCTGTGAGAGTCTGCTTACTGAAAGCTTACTCAAAAGCATCGAATGAGGTAAGTACTGATCAAAAAGATTTTTAGTGAGTGTAAATATTTATCTATATTTATACATTCAAGACAATATTGCAAGGGATATCTAGATGTGAGCAAAAGTGAGTTTATTGAAACCAAGACAAAATATGCAACTATTTCCCTAATAGCTGGAGGTTTAAGTTCAATGAGAATTACCAGAGAGGAGTTACCTTCTCTGCACTGTAACTAACTTTGAACATGGCCTTACTTGGGATGGGGGGGAGGGAGCAGAGAAGAAGGGGAAGTGGATACAGGCCTCCCTCCAGACTTAATTGCCCTGTGATACATAGTGGGGAAGAAGTTGCCTACAGGAACAACATATATGACAGACTGAGACAGTAGACTCATGTAGCCAGAAGAGTTGCCATATATGATTTAACAAAACCAGATGAGATATTCTCTCAGCCAGATGAGATGTGGCCTTGTCTTCTTTTAGCCACCTGCTAGCATTCCTCATAGAAAGTACACGGCAGGGAGAAGGACTGCTGCTTAAAAACTCCTAGAATAGATTTCTCCCCAGACATGGTGGCTGCATGGTGAAAAGCAACACAGAAATGTGAATTGCACATTGTTTCTAAAGAAACACCTACCCTATGAACAATTGTGTCACTATGATTAAAAAACAAAACAAAACTGAGAACTCAAAACATAGCCTGAAGCTTCCCTGATGACTAATGACCATTATTTTAATTTTGTTAGTCATTTCTCAGAAAAACTTCATTAAAACTAAGGGAAGTCAAAGCTTTGGAAGTGATATCTGATGCATCTACAAGAGATCTTTCCCTCTGACCAGGATTCCAGCAAAAGCAGGCACTATCAGTACTCTGTTTCCTCCTTTTGCAGGACTTAAAAGCCACACAGCATGTGCATACTAAACAGTCTGGTTTTTCCCTGTTCACTGCAAGGAACAGCCACAGTTCTTATTGGCCACAGCAATCATTTGGAATTTTGCAAATGGCAAGTTGCAAGAAACAGTGATCAGCCAGACTGATTATTTGCAGTTTTGCCCATTTTGACTTGCTTTCCCAAGGAAAGTGTTGTCCTAGTTGCAATCTTCCTGTTCTGTCACTCCAGTTGAGCTACTGGCCCAATCTAGAAACTCTGACCAGTACCAAAGCACATAATGAAGATGAATCACCACCTGTTGGATGTAAAAGCCTTCAAATGTTGGGATGGGAGATTCAGTAAACTCGAAGTCCAGCACAGTCCTGCACATGCACACAGCAAGGATCATTAATGTAGACATGAAAGATGGTCTACATTAGCTGTCGAGCTCTGGAGACAAAATGGTTTAATTTAGAATTCTACCTCCACATGAGTAGACCAAGAAAGCTGCTCAGCTGTCATCACATCCAGCCATAGATTTTTGCTTTTCACAATCCGAGGCCTTGCATGCAGTAAAAGACACCTGACTTGCTAGCACAGAAAAAGTGTGAGGGATATGAACATTGAAATTACTGGGAAAATGTTTCAACTCTTCCCCTTTGGCCTATGATCCCTTTACTCGTTGAGTCAGCTCAGCAAGTGATTGATGGAAGAAGCAACTAGTACCTAGCATTTGTAAGACTTCACCGAGCTGTCCAGCTGCTAATATTCAGTACCTTGCACTTGTTCGCAGATTTGTCTGTAGTTACTATACTACTCAGGCAAACCCTGACTAGATCCCAATTCTTAGTTGAAAGCCCACTTACAGAGCAATCTGTTAGTAATGCAGTGTTGGTTTTTTCCCCTTGGACAACACTTTTATACAACAGTACAGAACGTGAAGCGGTGTTTGAATGTATGCAGCTATTGATAAAATGCTCTAAACTATACAGTCTATCACGTCATCACTCAAGATCATTTGTGCTTCCACAGATATCTAGCCATAGCAAATAAATCTGGTTAGCATTCAGCAGAGCATCATTAAGAACAGACCCTACTGTTAAGGAAAGCAAACCAGTCATGCAAACACTATAAATCAGTCGTCTTCTTCCCTTCTTGCAACAGAAGCATCACAAATCATGAAGAGTAACATCTGGTATTTTTCACTTAGGTCGTCAGAAAATGTCATGTTATAAAAATTCATTCCAGTCATGATCTTGATGCATACAACTGAGTCAACACTTTCTGGTAATTTTTCCAGTTACACTCTTATTTTCCAATATGCATCTCCAAACCACTAACCAATGTTCATGCAAACATTTTCAATGCACAAAACCACACCCAAAGAGACAATTGTGGAAAGCTGGATTTTTTGCTGGGTGTTTTGTTTTTTGTTTGTCTTTAAAGAAAGATACAAAAAGATCCTTAAAAAAAGCAATTAGGAGAGGCTGTCTGTTGATATGCTCTATATTCTACCATGATGCCAACCTTTCTCAGTGACGGTGCATCTCACAACCAAAGAAAAGGGCAATAATAAGTGCTGCTCAGCTTAACATACAAAAGCAATGATATATCTGAAAGACACCACATTTTTTTCCTTTGTTTCCCTCTTCCCTTTCTACTTCAATTGAGACAGTAGCACAGACACCTTCTAGCCCACCTCAGGCTGCTTTACAGCCATAACAGCTGCTGCAGGACTGACTTAGGAAAATCTCAAGAGGGCTCAGCTATACCATCAGAGTTTTCTGCCTTGCAGCCCATTCCAGCCAAATGCAATTGTCTGACAGACCATATGAGAGCCACAACAGCACAAGAGCCACAAAACCCACTGCTTCTTCACACAGCTTTTCAAATTACCCTCTCCACAGAAAATGAATGCAGAACTCAAAGCAAGCCCAGAGTTCCTCCAGGCAAGCCTCATTTCCCCCCAGTTTGCCTGGTTTGTTCTTAATTGCCAGTCTGACCTACAACAGCATCAGTTTTTCCTGCCCACATTCTGCTTCAAACAACCAAGCTGTATGCGAACTCTCCCACTGCAAGCCACCAACACATGAAACTAAACAAGGCAGAACAGAGAGCAAGCTCAGATGAAGACTGAATATGTATGTTGTTGCCAGCCTACATAAAATGCACAGTGCACGAAGGAAGTTGTGTTTCTGACCACTTCCCACTGAAGTTTTAAGCTCATTTTATGACACTGCTGTGAAGCCACATTAAAATGTTGGTAAACTGATACGGCAAGATGTTCAGTCTCTGTGGCAAGCAGACACAGAACTGGCTGAATCTTCAACCCTCATTTACTTTTAAGAATGAGAAAAATCTCCTCTGGTTTGGGTTACAAAGCCAAAAAAGATGCAGGAGCAACTGTAGCTACCACATTACAGCTGATGTCAGAAACAGACTCCATTTACCTAAGGTTTCACTCATGTTTTGCCACTAGAGACTTTCAGAGTTTGCATGCAAAGCCAGCAGGCAAAAATTCTATCCATTTACCAGGGAGCTAAGCACAACAAAGATGACAAAATATCACAGTTGAAAGGGTATCTTGTTCCTTCCAAGAAGTATTATGTTTACTTCATTGCATGCTTAAGTAATGCTTCCTGTACATCTTGTTTGAGCTTACTTAACTTTTCTGTACAGTACAGAGAAAAATCCAAAGTGATTTGAGTAAGAGAGAATGTAATATGAAGGGATGATTGTGAAAGTACTTCTGAGAAAAAAAATCCTCATTAGTTTTAAAAAAAAAAAAAAAAAAGACCCCCAGCAGGACCTTTGACTTGAGCACAGCTAGATGGGGAAAGGGTAGAAATTCCTTCTCACTTCATAGCGCATGTCATGTCCACTAGTTTTCTTTAAAATTAAAAAAAAAATCTGGGTTAGTGTAGAAATATTTATTCCCAGGGTTGTAATCCTGATACTAGCTTGGTTATCAAAATGCTGCTTTTAAACATTTTCACATGGGCTTCAAACACTTCCTTCAGCTAAAAGCCTCTTCGCAAAAGAATAGAGGAAAGAGAAGAGGAAAAGAAAGCATAACTTGGAAAAAGAAGCATACAGCTGCGACAAGGAACTTTTGTCTTGCTTTTTGTCCCAAGTGCTGCCAGTCTCATTTTTTCTTTTAGCATCACTGTTCCAGCTCCAATTAACAAATCCCTGTAAAGCTCATCAGCAACAGTCCACGTCTCTCCCAAGCTGCTGACTCTTCATGTAAAAAATTCTCTCCATCCTGCTTTTGAGAAATGTTGCAGAAGAACAATAGAACTGGGACTAGTTTGGGAAGATTGAGGGCTGAACTGATAAGTCAGCAAAATGTACCACTGATGTCCCCCAACCAATAAAGTGACACTTCTCCCAGCCAGAGCCAACAGCAAGAGTTTACAGTGCTCCCTTCCTTTTCCATGCAGATCATAGTGGTATCAGTCACCTACATTTCCATCACACTGCCAGCTGGAAAGCACCCAAAATTCCTGCCAATGGACTCCAGGCAGGCATATACAGGCCCAGCCCAGCCTGCAAGCCCATCTGTCCAGCCTCTGCTCCTTCATCCCACGAAGTGATAGTGAACAGCTGTCAGGAATCATACTCACTGCTGCAACAGCAACAGCATGCTTTCAGCATGCATATCCCCTCATCCAGTGTTACCTCCAGAAAACTGGGATATTTATGGATGACCCCCTGCTCAAGCTATATTTCAGCAGGTTGCTTCTTTATGCCTCACAAGCACCTGTCTGGTCTTTCCAGCACTGGGAGCATACTGACATGGTGGCAAAGCTGGAAATGGACTGAGACCAATCCACACGGATTTCCACAAGCTAGCCTGGGATGTCCTGATTCTCACAGCCATTTCTCACTTTCACAAAACAGCTACAGATTAGTCGCAGGATCATAGGATAAGTTAGGTTAAACAAGATCTCAGGAACTCATCTTGTTCAATCTCCTACTCAAAGCAGGGTCAGCTATGAGGTCAGATGAGGTTACTCAGGTTCTGGTTCCTCAGTTCAGTCTTGAAAAACTCCAAAGATGGAGACTATACAATCTCACTACACAACCTTCTCCACTATTTGACTGTCCTGACAGTGAGAATTTTTTTTCATTACGTTCAGTTGGAACCTCTCATTTCAGTTTATGTTCACTGCCTCTCACCCTTTCCAGGCATGGAAAGGACAGATGGAACACTGATGAAATCAGAAGAAAACACAGTCTACAGAACTCTGCTTTCAAGGGAAAATGCAGAACAGTTTCATTTTTAATTTACTTGATCCAGTTTGAGGGTTTACACAATCACACGAATCGTTACAGGACAGGGAGAAGCTCCCTTAGCGGCCACATGCCCTCATGCACAGGCATGTTCTACATAAAAGAATCCTTTGCAGCAAGCTGACATTCATCTTTTCTATCTCACTGGATGGCCAGAACCAACATATCTTGCACTAGGGGGTAGGGGTGGGGGGAGGAGGGTGAAAGCAAGACGGGAGGGAGACTAGAATGACCTTGAACAGAGCAGCAGCACGTTGCTTAATCCAGCAAGATAGGAAATAAGAAAACAAGCAGCTCTTCCACCTTTGTAGCCAAAAGATTTCCAAGGCTTCCAGTGAATTCAGACTTCACTGAATTCTTCGCACTCTAGGGTCACAGTTCTCTTTTTTGTATTTCTCAAGATACAGCTGCTAGAGTTCTAAAATAACAGACCTTCTTGGACCACACAGACCTCAGTGCTCCTCAAACTGCTGCCAGTAGCATCCCTGTCTTGAAGGGACAAGCAATTCATATCCAATATTAAAAGGACCACTGTTCTTAAGAAAAGCAGCCCAAAAACTTGAAACTTGTCTGGGGGTGAGGATGATGGGGTAGAGGGAGAGGAAAGACCTGTGGTAACTGGCAAGCTAAAACAGACACAGAATCGAAGAAACATGCAAAGAAACTTAAATACAACCCTCTATGCCAAAGGCAATGCTGTGTTCAAACCACATACAGGCACCAAGGAATAAGCATCATCATATGTTACAGATGTTGCTTGTATTAGGAAAGCAGATAGGTTTTGTCTAAGTAACCCTCTTGATCAAGGTGGCTAGAAACTTCTTTATCAACATGATGCAGGGAGCTTTCCAAACTGTGGGCAAGGGTTTAATAGCATTTTGAGCTCAATGGTTTCTCTTTTCCAACCATCCAAGCATCCATTCCTTTACTTCGCTTTTTGTGGAAGAACATCGGCCAGATTCATGAGACAGATACATGAGCAAGTAAATTGCATGAATGAAGTTAAGTTCCTTCCACACGTACTCTCACCTAGCCTATTATGATGCTGATCTACCTTTCCAAAGTTCTGGACATCTTGTTCCCATTATTTTGGGCGTAAGTTGTGTCTTAATGAGAAGAAGTGGCAAGAAACTGAAAAAAACCCTCAATTTGTATTCGGCCTTGTGATTCAAGTTTCACCACTTGGTCCATTTCCAGACTACATTGAGTCATAAGAGCAAGATGAGGGTGTTGAAACAAGGCGGGGGGGAGGGGCGGGGGGAGAAGAAAAAAAAGACATTTAAATCTTGGCTTAAACCCATTCTGGACGATATGTTTGTACACTGAAACTAAGCAACAAAATTCTGTGCATGCAACTGATGCATTGAGTGGCAAGACACATGGTCTCTCTCTTTCTAACTCCTATTCCAGACCAAGGTCATGGGATGGTTACTCTTTCAGGAAAAGGCCAATTTTACAGTTACCCAGCTGTACAGAGTAGAGATGAAGAGTTAGTTTTTTATTTTCATGCATTTGTAAGCTGTTATGCACTATCCAGAGCAGCAAGCACCGCCATAATATTAAACATTAGAGAGAATGCCTTAAACTATTTTAGGGGAGGAGGCAGATTTAAACACAGAGGAATGCTATTCATTTTATGCACAGCTGGTTTCCACCCCCAGTTATGCATCTAGTTATAGCAACCACAACACACCACAGTCTCTCCCAACATGAGAAATAAGATACTGTATACATTCTTGGCCTTATCTCCTCATACTCACTGATGGGGTGTGAAGTGCTCCATGAAGACAGGAAGAGAAGTACTGATCATCGTGGCAACTGGCCATGGATCTAAAGTGATACAGTTTCACAGCACATGTGAGATCTAGTGCTTTCCTCGGAGAGGAGGTAAGGACTTATGTTGAAGCAGATCCAGCATTATTTCAAACATGGCTCAATTCATGCGAATGAGGAAGTCCTCTTCTATAATTGTCCCTAGACAATTTCTTTCCTCTAAATCATTGCTGAATGAAACCTCTGTCCAAATTTCTAATGAAATAAGAAACAACTTGAAATAGATGCTGAAGCCCAGGAGGTTTCTAACTAACATTACTTCTAGCATATTTTAAAGAAGGAGCACAGCTGTTCAGAACATATGTCCTCACTTCTGCTGGGCTGCAGGGAATTCTGCACTGCAATCAGGCCAGCAGCAGGGTGAGGTGAGGGCCAAGCTCTATAAACACACACAGTAACACTAGCACTATGCTTCAAATGATGGGTATGCTCAGGACACATCAGACATCCCCTTCTTTGTCAGCTCTAGGAAGAGCTCCTCAAGATTTCCAGTGCAGCTCTTTAGAAAACTCCCAACATGTAAATAAAGCTTACCAGTCACAAGCTTACTTCTGTGTGCTATTGAGCTTCTTCAAATGTCTCTCCACATTGCAGACGATGAGTTGAGAGCACATACACATCAAATTTCAAGAGCGAAGAGTTACCTTGCACTTTTTCCTACCTCTTTTCTACGAAAAAAAGCTTAAAACTTGTTCTGATAGAATGAGCAGCATGTAGTCTTATTCACACCATGTGGCAACAGGACAATGAACATAAGAGTTCTAGTAAGGAATCCACAATACCATATGAGATGGATTGATGATGGATAAATTCTCATTTTGGGCTGATTTCTAGTCATGGCTAGCCTAGTGTTAGGTCCTCAAATAGAATCTAGAATTGGAACACACACAAATGTAGGAACAAGAGAAGAAGCTTAAAGTCTTTTGAAAACTATGCCAGCTGTTGAGCTTAGCAGGCAAACACACTGCCTCTTCTGTGTTGGTTACAGCTGTTTGCAATGTTCAAATACAAGCAGATAGCAAATCTTAAACGGAGTCACTACAGTGCTTAAAGATCACAGGTTGGCGTGCTAGGCTCAGCGACCTTCAATAGGCCAGAAATGTTCTTTCTAAACATCCCATGCTGTACGTGCTAATTTATGCAGCCTAATATTTATCAAAGTAATTATCTTTGTTCTTTTTACATTATTTGCAGTGGTAAACTCGGCACCAAGAAGCAAGATGCCAGAGGCCACCTGGTAAAGGATTTTACAAGAGCCGACTCACCACCAATGTGCTGTAGTGACTATTCAGATGAAGTTACATGTCTGAACAAAAAAAAACGGCCTCTCCAGTTGCAAGGGAAACTGACACCCAAGACCTTTTGAAGTAGGTGCAGGTTCATGGGAATGTTGTTTTCCCCACACTCCCAGCATTTCTGTCATAGCTTGCAGCAAGACAGAGCTACTGCTCCTAGCATGTCCATGGGGAGCTCCCAGTTAAGGCAGATGCACTGCTTTTGCTAGGCTGCCTGTCATGCATTGGAGATTCCATTGTGATTCAGGCACAGACTCTTACCGCAGTCCCTAGAGAGAAGCAGTGAAGTATATGAAGGCATTTGCTCTTCTAGCACTGCCTGCACTTAGAAAGGCGGCTCAGCTTTTTGCATCCATGGGGGAGGAGGCAAAGCACAAAATCCCTAGGTGTGAGCTAGTTAAAGCTGCCCACTGCTCTTCTACTGCATAGCCAGGATGATGTATACAGAGGCAGGATGATAAATATACAGAAAAAGAAGAAAGGAAGGAGGGATGTTAATGTTGTGAGCCTGTGAACAAAGCTGTGAATTTCCTTCAGAATTCTCTCTAACATCCCCTTGTTTAGCCTCAAAAAAACTCCTATTGACAGAATCCTCACATTTATTAAGGCCCCTCTGGATGGAGCGGATGGAGGCTCTGCCCTTCCTCATCAAGTACTTCCTTCAGTTTTTGTTCACCTTTGCTAATAGTGCAGATGTGTCTTCACCCAGGTTGATGAACGCATTGAACAACACAGGCAAGACAACAGGCATCTCAGTGCCATGATCCAAATGCTCTAGAGCATCCCTAGAAATAATTTCCAGCTCTTCAGGTCCAGCACACAGATCCTTCTCGTGTACCAGTTACCCACCCCTGGAGCATATACATAAGCTTGTCTGTTCAGTCTGCCCTACACAGACCAGGCTCGTATGGGGAAGGACATGTTCTTTTCAGATTTAACTACATCCGGGAGACTTGAATTCAGCTTTCCATTTACGGCCAGAATCCCTTTTGCAACTTACTTAGATATTCCAGTCTTCAAGGGATACCGGCGGCATGCTGCTTTGTTGATTCAGGACTGACTCAATGCACATTGAGTACTTTCCCCGATCTCGTGGGTCAGCGTATCCCACCCACAAGATCTAACATGCCCAGGTCCCAGGACAACTGTGTGACTAGCCTCTTGTGAGAAATGCATCAATAACAAAACTGAATTCCTGCTTCCTCAAACACTTGCCATTGAATATCTGGAAGGAGATTTTTTTATGCCCTGAGTAGCCTCTAAAGTTACCCCCAAAAGAAAAGAGGCACAGTGTATATTTTATCAATAGTTCTATGACAGCCTTCTGGAGTCTGTTCACAACACAGCATTTGCTCCATGAAGGAATACCACATGGCATGTTACATCTCAGGGAAAGTATTTTCAGAAATGCTACCCATTGAAGTCTACAGAATTCTGGAATACAAGAAGAGCGGGTTCTCTCTGTCTACCATATCCCTGAGGCAGGTGCATGACACAGAGGCCAGAACCCCATGCAGGGGCTGATGCCCCTGGCACAGTTCTAGGTAATGCCTAAAAAAGCAAAGGAAAAACATGGTATACATTCAAATTTCCAGGCAGGGCACAGACCTGAGGCAGTTCTAGGCCTCTAAGAAATCAGGGCACTGATGTACCACATGTACCACTACCTCAACTTTCAAACCATTGTCCTAACTCAAGGGCCTAGCCTGCCCCAACTCTCCTTCACTACCCATTCTAGAGCACAGAAAACACAGCTGCTGATGTGGAAAAGACAGCAGTGTTTGTCCAACACACACCCCTCAAGGTAGGCATGCCCCTCAGATAACGCTTTTTACTTCCTCTCTCACAGAAATCCCCCCCCCATTTTTGATAATGTGGTTCCAAATTAGTTTGAGACTTGAACTGACCTTAATTTTACTATTGTTCAAGTTTTTATATTATAGCATGTATCATGCTAGGCACCTTGTACTCAAAAAATTGTGAGTTGGAGGTAAGGGGCTTCCTTCAAAGCCAAGCAGCCAGTTAAGAAGGGCAACAGATGCAGTCTATTATCTCATTCTTGCAGCCAGTGTTCCTTATCATACTTCAAAAGGGTACAGTTCTTTGTGCAACAACTTGGCTGACAGCGTGTCTCCGTCTGAGTGATGATCCAAAATTGGATCCTCCTCCAAAGGTGAGTTTTAGATGCACTCTATGATCCAGCACACAGATGGCTGTGGTATAGACTGCCTTGATTTGGCATTTGATTGCAAATGTTTCATGCAGTCTCAGGACTTGACCTAATTCCTTCTGAGAGGCAGAGATACCTGGAAAAGCTGTGTCAACACGTGCAGTTGTCAGGAGAAAGCGGAAAGGCACCATCCCTTTCAGCTCACAGGGTACGGCTGGGATAAGGCCTTATGACTTTAGAGGGATTTTAAAGTGAAAAAAGATACCTACGTTTTTCCCCAGTATAACCATATCCACAAATTGAGGACACCTTTCCTCCTCTCAGGTAAGGGATTACCACAAAACAAACAAACCTTTCTCCAGTATTTTACATCCAGAGCAGGCTGATGGGAGTAAATACTCAGGTGGAACCTAACTTCTCTTCTTCTGGCACTCCCTGAGAAGAATGGATGATGGAACAGCCTGGATGTTATGGACACCACTAGTCTGGCCTGAGTATCAACTCTGATACAATAGTGTATCAACTATCCACTTCTGTTCAAACGCAGCATCTCCAGCCACTGCTCCTCTGGGGAACTCTGTCTCAAGCATGAAGTACCTCCTACACCTGATCCAAGCAATGACTCTTGGTTACAGGCTTGGTAAGGTAGCATAGGCCTGTTTCTGTGACAGGCCACATGTTATTGCAGCAGTTATTGCTGCAGCTACAGAGTGACGCTAGGGGAAAAATAAGAATTGAAAGCTTGCATAAGAAAGCAGTGGAAACACCATACTTACAACACATTTGGAAAGATAGTCTAGCCCTTGCAAGGGAACAATGAGGATTTATACTGCTGTTCCAAGAGAGAACAGAGTCCTTTCAGCTGTTAGACAGCTCAGATGTAAATCAGCACGTGGGGTTGCAGCTTTATGAGGAACCCCAGTCACAGTAACGTTATCTTGCATTGTTTCTTCTTTCCTCTTCTCTTTGACTCCAATCCTTCCTCATCTATTTCTTGCTAAGATGTGGTTATCCAGGCAGTATCAGCAATGCCACTATCTTCTTAGCAGGTTACTTTTTTCTCTCTGGTCCACCTACTTCTCAGCATCCTTAGAAATCAGCATCTTCTCAGCTATCTCTACTTGTTTTCATGCATGCATGCATGCATTCATGATAGCAGCCAGGCCAGGATCTGACTTCATGCATAGTCCAGGATACAGTATGTCAGATACTAAGATCACAGAGAACTTCCTTCATACATCTGAATTTACTCTGGGACATCCAATCTCCAAATAGGTTGGGGATAAGGCAAAGATGCAACACTGTTCCTGCGGCTTTGGGAGCACACCCACTCAAGCTGAGACTCATATCACACAGCACACCAGGAACTGGATTCCCAGGGATTTTCTCTGAACTTCTGGCATGGACTTCCTGAAGACAGGACAGACACTTATGAATATCAGCACAGGCCAGCAGATGAGTTTGGCTGCCAGGAGATGACAGCTTCCTATAAACATGCTTTTGTTCTCAATATGTTATACCTTAGCCTCATGTCAAGCCTTTCCTCAAAAAGTCTTTCCAAACCTTGGCATAAAGGTTGCTTTCTTTCAATCAACATAACCACAAATCCGGGAAGACAGTATTTTTTGGGGACACTATCAGCAGAAGAAACTTCAAGCCTGATTAAATCCAATTCTAACCACAGACAGCATGGAATCAGGTAGACCATTCAATAGTTTATTGAAATCATTAACTTCAAGGCTTTTTTTTTTTTTTTTTAAATTAAACATCACCTAAGAAGCAACTGCATCACAACAGTGAGCCCACAGAGCTTTCAGGTAGGAAGAATAAGTTCTGAATGAACATATTAGTTATTTCAGACACCATACATTTCTATTCAGGTGTAAGCTTAACTTCTCAAATTGAAGTAATAGTGTCTTATTTCATATGGACATTTGCTTTTGCCTAATCCTCTATTAATTCAAGGAGCGTGCAGCCCACACAAAAACTTTAGGCTCCTATTTCAAACTAGCCCTTACACCTGGTTTCCAGAGTTGATAAAGAGTTAGGGTACATCTGTAAACTAGGAATAACTGACAAAAAGCTGTTTTGTTTTCTGTCTCTCCTAACGTGCATTCTGCTGGGGCATGCAGATTCCCCCTTTCTGGGATTAACCTATGTTAAACACAGTCAGAAGAACTTCTCCAGATTAGTTAAGCTAAATGGATAGCCATATAACATTCTTTTGTTCATCAGAAAACACAGCTAACAAACAAACATAACAAACAAAGCAGTAAGCACTCTGAGGCCAACAAAACTGCAGTCCAAAGGTCTTTTTTAGAAGTAGTAGATACATAATAAAACTCACCTGGGAAACGAGGTACTACTCAACTATCAACATTATCAACTAGAATGAATAAATTTACACCAATGAGAAATAAAAGCTCCCAGGCCCTCTATAAGATATGAAAACTTCCAAACAATATAGTCTACATGTCATTTCCTGTGTCTCTCTTCAGAAATGCTATTTAAGAAAAGAAAAATAGGAACACTTGCATGAAAAAAGGATCTTTGCATCCAACAGCCTCATCTTCCCCCACTGATTAATCTTTCCCGAGGGCCCAAAACAGGAGCTGCCAATAGAAAAGGAAAGCATACAATCAACTTAATTGGGCACAAGAGTGACTTTTACCTCATAATGAGAAAAAGAGGACCTGCTGTACAAATCCGAGAAATGCACAATTGATTTGCACAAATATGTGCTTTGACTGAGTAAAATCATCATAAATTAAAAACATATGGCCCCATACCCCAGAAACATTTACAGACTGCACAGCCAGCAAGTAGGACATGGATGCAGATAATATGAGGAAAATACAAGGACAATACAGTTGCATAATGCCAGGACAAGGGGTTCAAACAGTCCAAACTCCTACAACAATACCACTATTAACCACCTCCCTACATGACAGAAAAGGAAGGACACTACCAAGAACAGCAGTTAAAAGCTCACAGGCATCCTAAAGTGTCTCATTTTGACCATTGGTACAAAAAAACCATCAGAAAAGTGAGGAAGGAAGGAAGGAAGCTACACAAAAATGTAGCTTTGCAGCCCTCCTCCAACAGAGGGAAAACCAACAAGTCTGAATCTGATTGAGTGAAAAAAGGCCATAAGCACATTGATCAACTGTTTTTAAGTGAACTAACACAATGTCATGTTTTGGCCATCCCTACTACGTACACAGATGACAGCCTTGACATTGCCAAGCTGAGCAATACGCACTCCAACTCCAACTGCTCACATTTTCATCTTCCCACATAACAGTACAAACCATCTGTATTCAATAGTGAGGTCCAGAGCAGTATTTTTAGATATCAGGGCATGTGCAGGCTCATGAAAAGCCTCCACGGCATTTACTGCTGACTACCCAACCATCTTCAGAAACATGGTTTTGCATGCCAAAGGACATTTCTGTTTCATAGCCGCTGTAATATCCATGTGAACTGCCATGCAATTAAAACTTATATGTGCAATTGTCTTTTCTTACCAGTCATTATTCTCTGGGCTTCATACGGTTCCATATAGCCAGTGTTCTCCCCTTTTCCCATTCTGTTCAACTCACTTTTGGCATCATATGGATCTGAGTAGTCATCAGCTATCAATACCTGAAAGACAGGAAAGTAACTGTTACTAGAATCTCCAGTCAGACGTGCAAACGAAGGCAGTAACACCCTACCACCAAAAGAAGTGTTTCATACAGTTGCATCCTATGCCATCTTCAAAGTACAGTCTGAGTTCAGAGGACAAATACACAATTGCCACAAATCAGTTACTAAATGGTACTGAAATAGAAGTGTGCTCCTGTTCATACCAGAAACCTCACAAAGGCAGACTCTACATCAAAAGATTTCTGACGAGCACAAGATATGGAATAATTGGGGTGGACAAATTAGAAGGATCCAATCAGCCAGCACATTCAATCCAGTGCAATTCTTACCAGAGAAGTTTGCTAATATTCAGCAAGAAAAGCACACTTTCACTCGCACTTACTTCACCCCCTCTGCTTTTTAGGTTTATCAGCTACAACTGAAGATATTGCTAAAAATTTTTCAAAGAAATACTCAAAGGCTATTCTTTTCACTGCATTAATAAAAAGCTTTGTAATTTTAGTTCTCAGTTGAAAAGGAACAAGACACAAAACAAGATTCTTGTTTAAACTTAGTTCCTTGAACCCATCTGTGCAATCTTTCTCTAAAATGAACATTATATTTACGTGTATTTTGTGAACTAGGACAAAAGGCAGCAAAAAGAAATTATCTGTCAGGAGAACAAGTTTCCTTCTTCCATTAGGAGACTAGAAAAACCTGAAGGTTAGAAAATCTCACCCCTTACTCTACATTACCATGCTCCCCTGACCCCTGCAAAACCATTGTAAGCATTGTAAGTCCCATTGGTTAATCAGCTGATTAAAGTAACAGGAATCATTCCTCCCTTTTACTGAAAGGGTAGAGTTAATCTTGGTTTCTAGAAATTGACAGGGGGACACGGCAAAGAAAAAAATCTTCATATGAGAATTACTTCAGAGCACAGAGATGTAATGTAGGACAGGCAAAAGAGTCTGAAGCAGAGAGAGCAGAGGCAGGCCTCAGCATCTGAGTTCCCACAGAATCATAAAATAATTCAGGTGAGAAAGAACTCCTGTCCAACTCCTCACTCAAAGAAGGAGCCTAAAGGGTTCTGCCCTGAAGGCCTGCTGTCTTTAAGAGGGATTTTTCAACCAAGACTCTTTCTGTCCCACCAGTTACTTTACATCTTTAAGCACCAGTAAGACTGACAGCAGACTGCTGTTCCAAGAGCTTCAATCTTTGCAACAAAAAACCAGCTATGAGACTCTAGCTGCATCTGTTTATGTTCCTGCTGCCACCACACCCCACCAGATAGAGCAAAAAACAGGACACACGAGCATTTCCAGATCAAACACCTGCACAAATGCCATGGAGTGAATGAACACTGTATTACAAAAGGCAAAGATCTCCTTTAAGATTAGGGAACAAAACATTTAACACACTTCAGAGTCACTACTCAGGCCCTGTAACACTTCCACACCGCAATTTTATACTACTTATGTCGCTTACAAAAAAAAACCAAACCAAAACAAAACAAAACAAAAAACCCAAAACAAAACAAAAAAAACAGTCAACCAAAAAACCCCCACCACATTCCTCAGCATAAGCTCCCTACCCTGGACTACAGATCACTTGCAAGCACATTACAAAGAAGGGACATTTTAGAAGATGTATTTGTTATCACTGAACACACAGATGTGAGTGTCAGAGCAAGACTTAGCTGTCCTACAGTCACAGGTTAACAGCTGCAATACCAAAGTATCTGGGATTGATGTTGTAATTACAAATTAATTGTGTTTTGCTCCACTCAAAGTTTAAAGTGACTAGAAGTTTCTGTTTGACCAGAAGCCACCAGATTGACACGGGTAATAGAGGAAGGAAAAAATAATTCTTTCTTTCATTTAGTGTCTGAAATTGGTGCTTCATTATTGTGAAAAACAGTTAACCCAAGGAAAAAAGTCTCCTCCCCCATGTCTGGCAACATATGCCCAAGCAGCAAACCAAGTGACAGCAGCTGCACACACTTAAGACAAAGACAACATGTGTATCACACAGCAGTAATTTCTCCTAGTCACAAGGACAGGTTTATCTCCAAAAGTACTGCAGTTGAAATGCCATCCATTTAGTCTTCTGATGCAATCCTGTCAAGAGCTGCTGGATGATGGCATGGGCTCTGTGCTGCTCTCTTATTACAAATGTTGACAAGTAATAATTGCCAACCCTTAGCATAACTGTACTAAAACATGAAACGGAAAGCAGTCTAACACAGTTACTTGATATTTCTTCTTCTCTGTTTGCCAAAAATATACTAGGAGGACAATTATAGGTATAAAATGCTGGCCAGTGCCAACATTTGATTTCTTCTATACTTGCTAACAGCTATAAATTCTCCACTTCCAGGAAGGCTCAAGTTTTTCTACTTCTTTCAAAAAGAAGTGTTAATTCAAAAAGGCTTGAAAACCTCAAATGAGTATGTTTGTTAGTTCTATTATAACATACTTACTGTAAATGTCTAAACTCCTTCTCACAATCCCATTATGGAAAATTATTTTTCCTGTTCTCAGAGATCCCAACCAGAAGAAGGGTTCCTACTCTGCAAGTCTTTGTGCCGTCTCCCCAGAAATTACTCTTACCCTAGCAAGCTTATCCTCTGAGCCTATATGCGGTAGGTCAGACAAAATCAGACAAATCACAGACAATGTCTTTTCATGAATGACAAGGTTCTGAGTACAAGAGTTTTCTAGTCACAGTACACATAATAAACAAAACATTTGCTTCATTGCCCTGATACTGCTTCATGCCATCCTTACGAAGCACAAGCTTGCCAATCTTACATACAAGTTCTGTTCTCAAGCCTATGAGTATCCCAGGTACATCCCTTGCATGTGCAGTGGGGCTCTGCAGATCATGATCTTAATCACCTCCTTGCCCTGTAGGGAAGATCCAATGTGAGAGCACCATGCCGTCACCTCTCCCCCCGTGGGCATGTAGGAACAGGCCTTTCCGTGTGATAATCAAAGTGCCGCCATGTTCACCAGGGCTCATCAGTGTTCCAGACAGGGATATCTGTGTTGTGTTTTTTTTTCTCCCAACAACTTTCAGCCACTGCCCAGCAAACTGGTCTCAGTCAGTCATTTGTTTTCTGTGGTCCAGAGGCCAAGGCCAGCACAGAAGATCCCAGCTTATGGCCTGCATGCAGTGCCCTTCCCACATCTTGGGTTAAGTGTACTTCCAAGGCAAATGGCTAAACTTGTTCAACTGGCCTCCAAATAGATCTTCCACGTTAGTGACTGACAAACACAGGACAGGAAAGAGAAAGGAATGGATGCCATCCATCATCTACCAATGCATCCCTCCTAGAAGTCTCAACTAGTCAGGCTACTCAGGATCTAATGCTGTACCTGCCACATCTGCCCTAGACACAATCAGAGGAGGGGCAACATGCTGAGGTTTTGTAACTGCAGGCTAGAGAGGGCATTCACACATAGGGTCTGCCCTTTGGAGCAGGACACAGTTAACTTGTTTGTCCTCTCTGGTAAATCCAGTGACCTTTCATGTGGGTCCTACCTGTCAAAATGAATTACAGCTATCAGGGAATCCCCAGAAGGCCTCAGCCAGCCATTCAGATTCCAAATTCATGTCTCAATTAGCTGCATTTGTCAGGGCTATTGTTAAAGACCATTAACAGAATACAAGATTATCAGAGTGGACTGTGAGCTCTGACAACTACTGATTCCTGTTCTACACAAGCCCATCCTATGGCACCCCTTACACACACGATATTATTTTCTGTCATTCTGTAGATCTAGTAATAGTAACTTGAGGCATGAGTAACTTCAAGCAAAAGAAACTCCAAAACATAAATAGAAGTGCATGGATCAAAACTAAGTGAAACTTGTATTTGAGCTTCCGTGATCAGAGAAAACAAGGATTCAGGGAACACTCACAGGAGTTCTCCCTAGCAGGTTGTTGTTAAAACTCAAAGGCAAAAGAAAAGGAGTATGGCTCAGTTACCGGATAAGTTGACAAATTCAAAACCATAACTCTAGCTAAAAAGTCAGTTAGCAGATACAAGATCAAAAAAACCCAACAACTACAAACCCCCCCAGAAAATTAAATACAAGCTGAGATTCTGGTTTACCCCTCTAATATATATTTATTAAGATGCAAGTTTCACTGTTGATGCATAGTCTTTGTTCTTCCATAGTCTTAAAAAATACCATTTAAGACCGACATATATTATTATATTAAATACAAGTTTAAATTAGCATTTGCATATTCAAAAGAATGATTTGCATATGCAGCCACAGGAAGAAAACAAAGAACACGCTTAAACGTATAACTCTGCAGATATCTCTATTTGACTAAAAAACACATTTAAAGGGAACAAACAAAAAAGAAATCAATGGGAATTTACCACATTGAAATAAACTTTAAGACCAGTCACTAGGTACAGCAGAATTCACTCTATGTTAAAGGTTTTTTTGTTTTGTTTGATTTTTTTTACAACAACCGTGTGAAATTTTTGACAAATACCCAATTTATTTCCTTGTCTCCAAGCGATCTCCAAGTCTCACATCTCAAATATGCCCTGGGCAGACATTTCCTTAACAATAATATTTTCATTTAATGCTCAGACAACTATACATCAGAAAGGTCTCTGATGATGAAGCCTGGACAAAGCTCAGCCTGCATACAGAAGGACTGCAAAGTTTGGTCTGGATTTGTTTTCCAAATGAATAAAGACTTGCAATTCTGCTTTCTTCCATGAAGCACTGAATTCAAAAACCTGTTGAGTAATCCTCCCCATAGCCTCAGCACCACCTTTTTTCAAAATAAAGTTCATAGCCTTGGAAAACCTGCAAATACAGTGATCTGTACATGGTTGAATTCCCAAAAGGGTCAGAAGAAGGATCAGGAAGAGTAAAAGAAGAATTTTTAATATCTTGCTAATGAGTCAGAAATTTAGGTCGTGATTCTAGAGGACTACTCTGCAGATGCAGAGTATATAGACCCTTTCCTTCTACTCCTAATCTGAGTGTTGGAAAGACCTGCATCAGCTCTCCCCTTGGAAGAAATCACAGGCCTGATTCATAGCTTTGATTTCCAGAAAGGGACACATTTCTTGTCTAAAATGTAACTGAAGCACAAATTGGGAAATGTAGCTCCTAAATTTCTGAGACAGATGTGGACGAATAGCGAGGTGTTGGGGAAAAAAAAAAAAAAAAGCCAGTATTTATTAAAAGGGTTTGAAAAGCTACTCTCCCATACACAAGGCTTAGTTTTCAGAGAAGATTAATTGCTTTTTGCAGTTTCTGTAAGTCCACACACTCACAGTGACAGGACCCAACTGCTAACAGCCACCGAGGCGAAGGGCTCCAGAGCGGTCGATCGCACCGGGGGACCCTTCCTAAAGC
>NW_009225701.1:0-13701 GCF_000690835.1 Fulmarus glacialis
GACAGTTCTGGGTGTAACAGGCCTCGCCGAGCACCGAGACCGTCGGGGTCTGGGGAGAAGATCTGTGCAATGCTCCGATTCGCCCCGAGGACCATATATGGTCCCCCTAGACTGCCATCCTTCTCTGCTGGTGTTTCCACAGGGAAGAAACAAAAGTAGCGTATAGCCAGAACTGGTATTATTTCAGCTTTTTCCTCTAAATGACTATACAAGGAAATGAGAAGACAGTGAAAAAATTTTGAATCTGTACGTAGTTCTTAGCTTTTATGCCACACACGCTATAGGGATACATAATGGTGGAGTGAGGCAGGAAGAAAAGGATGGGAATTTTGCCGAGATTTGTGAAAAGAGAGGCAGGAGGCTTTGCAGAGGCTGGAAGGACTGCAACAAGAAAGGCAGTGGTTAAGTACCCCTGCATTATTTTATCAATCCATTTTTCAATACGTGCTATTTACATTCTTTCTCAGGAGCTATAACCTTGAAGTCTTTACCTGGCAGGCTTTTATAAGGCCCTGTCCAGTTCCCTGGCCTACTGCTGTAACTTGCAGAAATCAAAGACAATTGCAACTATCACCTGAGGACAGAATCACTTTCCATTTTCTTTAGAGGTGCTGCCATTTTAGAAAGCAAGCAAGAGTATCTGGTAGTATAAGAGACATTTTTTCATTATTTGTGTATAACCATAAGGTTTGATGGCGAAACAAGCAGGGAATACAGGGCTAATGAAAGACCTGAGTTTATACCCTCGGACTGTGAAGCAGCGTCAGGCCACGCTGTCCTGCCAGAGTAGCTGTGTGCCATATGGGTGACCTCCTGTAATGGTAACACGGATCGTTCAGTCTGCCTGGCTCATACTGCTTGTTAGCCTCTCTCTCAAATCCCTCTTCCATGCAGTTTGGGGATTACGGCTCCAGCAATAAAACTAGAATTGCCCCACAGGAGAAAAAAAGGATGCCAAGAGACCTTTGCATTCGACAGGAAAGGACACGATGATCCCGCTGTGTACACGAGCTGGTAGAGGTTGCTAGTTGCACTGCTAGAGAAGCAGTTTCAGAAGATTACGTGCGAAATCTGGAGTGAGGCTATACCCTCTCTTTGACCCTACATAATCATTAGACCTATTAAGTCATCATAGCACGCAACTTACACCTCCTCTTGAAAAGGTAACACGAACTGGTGCTGCATATACTTCCCACATGTTAACCCGTCGCCCTCAGAGACATCTTTACCTGTGACTCTGCAGCATATGCTTCCAGCCACAGTCACCTGAGCGCTGCAGCTCTGACACCACCTACTCACACTAATGCATCAGGGAGGCTATGAGCCAGAACAGGACTTCTAAGCCCTCGTCCTTTCTGCATGAGAAGATCCCTGCACATGCATGACACCTTCCTGATGCAAAAGAATACAGTTTAATGACTGCAGTGTTGAGCATTTCCCACATCAAAGAATGGCTGGATGTCTTGCTAAGACAGTCATTCCCTGCAGTCTGAATGGCTCTTTTATAAACATAAGAGACAGTATGAACTAATTAAGCTATAGTCTCCCATGCTTGGGACAAGCCCCCTGATGATACCTACGCAGCTTCCTCTTCCCTTCCTTTGAACCCCTGATTAGAACCCTTTGCTTGCAGTGCGGACAAAGAAGCTGAGGCTCACTGAACTACTTACATGTCTACCTGATGACTAGTAGGTTGTTTCCCTGAACTCTGCTGCTCTCAAAATCTTCTTGTCTTGTCCTAGCTCCTAAGCTGGTTGAAGGAGGGACTTGGGGTTTTTGTTTTTTATTTTTTTTGCATTTGTCCAGTGAGGATTAGTGGGGGTTATGAGGTATTATAATAAATAGTAAAAACTGAGCTAAAGTGAAACCTTTCTATATCTGAGAAGGCCCTCCCAATGCTAAAAAACAGCCTCATGGGTTTCTACTTCCATTAACTCAATGTTAATACTCCTTATTAACTTCAGTTGTAACAGAATTGTACTCTAAATGCTGCACACTTGTCCTATCTTCACGAAGACAATACCAAAGAAACTTCTTACATGCCATGATCAGCCATATTCTTTAATACCACTCTGATTTTAACACCAAATCTACAGCAGACATATTGAAAAGAGTGTCTCACCTAAGAAATGTCATAAACTGTTTTTAATAACCTTGATCTTAACATCTACCAGATCTTTAGCAATGAAAAACCAGCAGGAAAATACAGATCTTCTACATTTACTAATCAAACAACTCTTTTGTCTTCTCAAAAGAAATGTACATAAGTCATGATAGCGTTCTGACATCATCCGCTAAAATTAAGAAGTAATAAAAATGAGTTCTCGTGTATCTTTCTCATCCAGATACAAAAGAGCCATCAAAGGAAGCTACCAATTAGTTTTAATTCAGAAACCAGTCTTCAAGCAGACCCTGGTCTCTCTGACAATCTGCATTTTCTCTGTAGCCTTAAAATTAGCTAGTTATCCACGCCTAGTTTCTATCACCATGAATCAAAACAGGACATCAGCTGTGATCATTTGGAAACAAGATATATGTTGTACAAGCACATTGACTGGTGGAACTTAACAATATGTGAATCTCTGTGTGTCACTATGTGTCTCTGTCATCCTACAATGTCATCCCAGCAAAAGCAGAGTAAATTCCTTTCTTCCTAAACATGCTGCAGGAGCTCTGGTTTGTATGTTCCCATAAAATGCAAAATAGTTTTCTAAAGAAAAGTTGGAAAATGTGCATGAGGCTACGTGCTGAGATGCTGAGGAGAGGCAAATCAAGTAATATACCAGACAGCATGGGTATCAGCTATATTTGGGAAACTAAAACTTTATGGTCAAGCATTCACTAATCCTACCCATAGTCTGCTGTGCCAATAGCAAGCCAGAGCAAGGTGTGGTGTCTTTGTTCCTACCACTGTCCCGCTTTCTTAGCCCATGTCACCGCCAAAGGCGCTCAGTCTCTTCCTAGGTTCTCTGAGGAAAGATTCACCACCTCCTTCCTTTCTCTCTCGTTTCTCACTATGGGCTTCCAGAGGGAATCTGGATACTCATTGCTAGACACTGCTGTTAAAGTAGTATTTTTGAATTTGACTTTCTCGTGGCGCTCAAGGCATCTCAGCTTTGGAATATGGCCCATTTCATTCATTATTAGCCAAACGAAGTCAAGTTCCAAGGGTCCGGGTGCCTTGGTGTCTGTAGCAGCGCAAAAGTATGAACACATTGACCTTCAGGAGAACTAACCATTGCTTCCAAAAGCAGTAGGCATAGAGAGCCACCCTCTACTCTGTGCAAGCCACCTAAACATCCCTCAGAACAGATGGAAGTTAAAGATTACCAGCATTTAGTTCAAGGTGGATAGAACTCAGTGGAATGGGTGATTAATGTCCTAACAGCATTTAGAATTTATTTTACGCGATCTGAGTATTTTCCAGTTAAACAAAACCCCCGATATTACTACAGTCTAAATCCAACTAGAGAGTTATTCTTATTCTGCAGCAACCTACTGTTACTAATCTTGGGCTTTTCTCCATGGCTACCACATCAAAACAGGAGATAAAGATAAAAGAGAGAATTTCTGCCAATGAAATGTAAGTCCATCTCTCTGAAAAAATAGGATACCAAGAAGACAATACATATGTTCAATGCCCTGCAGATTCTGGCATTTTTATGGAGATTTCTGTGCCACTCTTTCTTGCAGAGTCCTCATGTTTACTCAATGTAGGGTGCGGTGGTGTTTGCCTGATGCAGAAATAACAAGAATTGTGAGTTTATAAACACAGTTGTTTTCTTTTAAGAAACACCTGCATTTGTTAGTGTTTCCCTCTCAAAGAAATATTTCCTTTGGAAAAATACTAATTTTTCTTTCTGGCCATTTCAAGAACAATTACAACATTTAACTATTCCTGCTCCCTGAGGTTTCATGGCCCACCACTTGAAGACCTGCTGAGGATGTAAGAAGCATTCTTTGAGAGACAACAAACCCACATGCAGGACACCCATCCTTGACCACACCCGCTATCAATGGGAGCTGAGGCCCGCTGTCATCTCCCAAAGGCAGGAATGTAGAAATTTAAAGATTGACTCTTAGGGGACATTTCCAAGGTATGGACATTACCTTTCAAACTTAAAGTTCCTCCAAGATTTTCCTGGTATTTATTCTCCATAAAGAGGAGTCTCTTTAAGGCAGAAATCCAGTCTGAGGTTCTTGTTGTCTGGTTCCATCATTTTCGAACCAGAGTAAAAATCCACTCTAAAATAGTCTAGAAAAGAATGGCTCTTGAGATTTTTTGAGGTCAGCTCCTGACTTGGGGAGCTTGAGGCAAGCTCTAGAAGGGGGCACTGTCATTAAACCCTCTGCTTTCCATCTTGTGAAGACACCAGAATCTTTCCTATGAAGTATAAAAACTTCATACTCTACAAACATTTCTTGATCGTTCCAGCCCACACAGTAAAGGTGACACAGCAGCACGGAGCAGCAGTCAAAACAAAACAGGAGTGGAAAATAGTGACAATGTTTTGTCACGTAGTAATTGTCAAATCAGGGCCTCCTTGCTACATGCACACACACACACAGAGTTTACAAGTTTGCTGTAGTTTAATTTACTCTTGGGCATAGCTTGGGAATGTTTCTAGAATAAAACCTTTTGGCGCAGCAGATAGCTTGGGAAAGGATTTGCCTCTGGGGACAGGAAACAGTTTCAATCCCTCCTGTGTCTCTTGGAGGAATTTTTAATTTTAAAGCATTGATGATTATGCTAATTAGTGCTTAGCCCCAAATGACAATGGAATATAAATGTTGATAGTAGCTAAAACATACCGCAAATGTGCAGCAAACGCTTCCTCCGGAGAGTCATCTACATTACATGATAGCTCAGCTGGGAAGAAGCAGCATTCTTCACATGGAAAAGCAAAGTAACTGTATCCTCGATCCATGTCATCCCAAGGTGGCACTTCTAGACTTTGCTGGATAGCCATGAATCAATTGTTACTTTATCACTTGGGCATGCATTAAAACGTCCAATTTAGTTTTCAGGTAAATGTGAACCTTTCCCTTAGATCAGATGTATGAGCAACATCAAAGCTTTAGCTAGGATTCCTCACATAAACTTGGATTACAAGTAAAGCTATCTTAAGTTTGATTCTATACAAGAAGCTGAAGACCCTGGCTCCAAAAGTGGAATTGAAGGGAACTATTCAGGAGCTTGCATTGCATGCTGGTTTGAAACTCAAGGACTGAATAGCTTGCAAAGTTCTTAATTCTGCACATGCTCGGTTGAACTGAGAAAGGAACTCAGGAATATGTTGCCATAAAGTAGTACTCCTTAAGTGTCATCCTGCTTCTGGTAGAGCAATCAAAGCAGACTCCTAAGTAGGCACTCCTCCATATAAAGATGAGAGAAGCATGGCTTGGGAGATGCTGGACTTCAGCACTCCCTCCTTTTTGGTTTCCCCTGGACCCAGGTCTCCAGATAGGAACCCCATTTCATCATCTATAAGAGACACTGAGAAGTTAGTCTGTGTGTATATGGCTAAAATGCTAGATCCAGTTATGGCATCTTGTTCTTGTTACAAAGAGTCTATTTGCTCCTGGAAGCACAAGGACTCTCCATGCTAATAACCAATACGTAATACATGAAGATTCATCAGTACCTCTCCTGCATTTTTTCAGGCACTCTAAAAAAGACAAATTATCCCACAGTCTAACAGGAAAGAACTTTCAGAACAACTCTGCTTACCAAAACCCACACGGAAACATTTTTGAAACCCTAAATATAACATTTTTAACATTGAAAAATTACTCTATTTTTAAATATTTAGTGATTTTTTTCCTAGCTCAAACCTTTTTTCATCTAAGCATTATGAACCTCCATCCAGGTAGTACTACCATTACTTAATCCAAAGCCTTTAAAGCACATCAGGTTGTATGTCAGACCGCAGGGCTTAAACCTCTGGAGATACCATAGGTAGAATCTGTTGCATGATTCTGCCTGAAGCTGATTGCCTTTAGTTCCCAAGAAAGTTCATCTGAGATACTTCAGACACCTCACAGTCTGTAGGGAGAACACCATGTACCTGCTCATTTATCTCGAGGATAAAATACTGATCTTGCTACAAAACTGAATTAGTTGTATAGTCCCAGTTATACCAACTTCTCTAAAACAAAGTTTTTGTTTTCAGCCCAATCCATTGGTAACAGCACCTGATAGGTGCCAGATTAGAGGTTTCCACATGGCTCAGTCCTAGTACAGGGGACAGAGCGGCTTCTTGAATCCACAATACTGAATGACAAAGGGTTAGTTCAGCTGCACAGGTCCTGCCAGAAGGATGCTTGTTAGCCAAGGACTACAAAGATAGGTGGATTTCAATGGATCGAGCCAACTTAGAACTTTGTAATCAACTCCTGAAGTTTTCCCTTGGAATCATGGACCCCTGTATAGCTAATCTAAATCTACTGACAATAAGCTTCCTTGTCTTTGTGATCTTTTGCAGACCTCTTCAAATTAGTGCACAGAATTCCAAGGATTCATGGCTCATAGGTTGAAAAGAGTCCTAGAAAAACAGAATGCCTGTGCTTATTTTTCTGAAGATCATTTGTTAGATTTCCCATCAGCTCTGTCATAGGATGAAATCTTGGCCCCAGTTGAACTCAACAGGAATTTTGCCACTGACTTAAATGGAGCTAAAATGTCACTCCTGCTATTTGTCAAGTCAATTACATCCAGACAATACTTTAACATCTGTCTTCAACTGAACACACAGAAAAGTTCACTCCCTTAGTCTCTGAAGACAACACAGGACATTGGCTATCTCAATAAAAATGAAAAATTTGTTCTTGGCAAGCTGCTTGTAATGAAGAGTGGATCCGTCCAGTGACACTATCAGAACCAAATGCTGGTCCTTTAGCGTATAGTTATTGGCAATAGCATCAATGGATTCTCTGTCATTTTCTGGGAAGAATGTCAAAAGACCCCATCTACTGTTGAAAGTCATTCTGTTATAAAAACTTTGTTTAGAACAACAGATCTGTCCTCATCTGTGGTTTCCCACAGATGAGGGGGGTTTTCACCCAATTCATCTTCTGTTTCCCAAGCCACGGGAAGGGCCCTTGCTAGGTTAGATAGCAGCTGATCTATCTAAACCCCTCTCTAGTACGGTGATCAAAGGTAAGGCTGAAGGATAACTGATCGTAGAATCATAAAATTGTTTACGCTGGAAAAGACCTTTAAGATCGTTGAGTCCAACCATTAACCTAGCACTGCCAAGTCCACCACTAAACCATGTCTCTAAGCGCCACATCTACACGTCTTTTAAATACCTCCAGGGATGGTGACTCAAGCACTTCCCTGGGCAGCCTGTTCCAATGTTTGACAACCCTTTTGGTGAAGAAATTTTTCCCAATATCCAATCTAAACCTCCCCTGGCACAACTTGAGGCCATTTCCTCTCGTCCTATCACTTGTTACTTGGGAGAAGAGACCGACACCCACAAGATTTATAGAAGGACAACTGATGTGAGCCCATTTCCCTCTCTAAAAGCCAAGCTGAGACAAGGTGTTACTCTCTTATTGCAAAATATTCAGGCTAGGTCAAGCACAAGTGGGTTACATCTTTTCATGGCAGAAAAAAAAAAAGGTATAGAGTTATTTGATCAGTGGTGACTTAAAAAATCTATTTGAATGGGAAGACTCATTGGATGATGTCTAGAAGGGACGTACAAAGAGAGGGGCTTTTATGCTTGAGGTAGGCAAGGATCTGCACACTGTTGTTTCCTGCTGCAAGTACTGATGAGTTACCATACTGCACACCTGTGCAAAACCAGCTTCCTTCCATATTGTTCCATCCCCTGGGAAGCAAAACCAGAATCAGTCTCCAGTATCTGATGAGCCTTAATTCCCAGCACTTAAATAATTAGCTTCTCAAATGTACGAAAACAACTCTCATTTTCTGGATTAATGAAGGAAGCTGGGTTCCACTGAGCAAAGCTATTATGGAGCTGCTAATGCACGGGTTGATTTCATCGCCTGCCACTAAACACAGAGCAATGTGGGCTCCTGGGACAGCAAAATACAAGGAGAGCAATGCTGGAGGGTTAAAGTGGAAGGCAGTGGGGGAAACTAGCAATACTTCGTGGTTTTATGCAGAGGGATGGCTGGTTTTATTTGTGTCTGCCGAGTTTCATCTGGGTTTGTGAAGATGCCATATAACCCAAAAGAAGGCTAAAGCTCAGGGAGGTCCTAAGGGGTGGATAGTTTGCTTTAATCACAGACCAGGCAAAGGCAGTTTCTGAAGCAGGGTAACAGAAAGGTAACACACATAGAAGCCTAAACCTTAGGTAGCCATGCAGCAGCTTCTGCCCAGGTTCTGTAGCTAAAGCGATAGAGAATGGCAAAGAAAGAGCTGTAGTGCGATGTCTTTCACAGTTGGAAGGCTACAGCGGTACTGGAGCGAACTTGTCCTCCCTGCTCATTTGGCTTATGAGCTGATAGGAAACTGGTTGCAAAGAGTCAATCTTTTTCTTGCCTCATCTTGGCACGTACAGGCATATAAACTCTTCAAAACAAAATTCTGTTCTTTCTTTTATATATAGGCACAGGACTGGTGCTTTCATTTTTCCTAACTGGATGGAGAAGGGACTGAGAAAATGTCAGAAAAGACTGCAAAGGCTGCTTTGCTCTGTCTTGGGAGATTTAAACCTAGGCCATATTACATGAACAACTCAACAGTATTAGGACTGTTCCCTTCCCCTCTCTACCTCACTATTTTGCTGCCTTGCCCCAGACTACTGTTTCACACAGGCAGAACCAAAAGCCTACACTGAACTTCTCTATGTGGTACATGGAGTGGGGAACAGAGAATAACTAGGAAATCAGGGCTATTCAACAAATGCAAAGTCATGCAACTTCTCAGACACGGGAGATGGAAAGGCCTAGAGTGTTGATTTCCCTAGATTCTTCAACCATCAAAAAGCCCTTCAGTATGCGTCATTCTCCACCACCCATTACTACATCCAAATTCGTGGACCTGCAGTTCTGGATGTGGATTTGGGACTAAATAGCTTCTTACACTGAAGTTCTTCTAATTCCAGTATTGTCAACACACCCTCAAGCACATAGCATCTGTCACACCCTGTGAAACAAAACAAAACAAGACTTCTGACCTCCGTGAGAAAAGCCTGAAATTGTAATGGAAGCCCTGGGTTAATAAAGAAACCTTGGTGCAGACATGCAGCAGGAGTTGAGAGATTAACAAGCAAATCAATGGAACTGTGATGGCTTATGCAGCAAAGTTTGTGCTTCATAGCTCAACTTTCAGAGATAGGGACCAAGGGCACTAGGGACCTGCAGATGCTTAAGAACCTCAGCACCCTCCCAAATCGGGAGGAGTTTTCTAGAGGTGGCCATTCAAAATCAAGGATCTTTGAAAATGTGGAGATGCTGCTTCTTATGTCAGGGCTTGTTGGACCACTGACTTCAAAGGAGTTACACCCCGTGTAATTTAGCTGAAGCAATCAGGAAATAATTATGTACAGTGGAGAGTTAAAAAACGGTAATTAAACTGTACAAATAAATAACTGAAGTGACTAAAAAAGTCCACCCAAAGCCTACTTTTGGAGCACTATTTAATGTAAATGAATCACTTAGTGGACAATACAACAATCATCTGTTCAGCTTCTATTCATTATCAAAAACAATACAAAAGGATTGGCAGGGAATAGCCATGTGCCAGAGGGAGCCCTTTAGGAAATACCACAGAATCTGGACTGGCTTTTGTCTGTTCTTCTATTGTGTTCTGACAATGCTTCGCTAATGAATGTCCAACGTCATCTTGGTTGTCCTTCCCCCCCCCCGCCCTCCCCCAAAAAACCCCCAAATCAGTAGTAATCTTGGCCTTTCAGAATGAACTGAAATGCTTGTTTATGTTAGGAAGACTTCCACACATTATGTATTAGTTTTGACAAGGTCTAGGAGGCTGAGGATGTGTGGTCTCAGGCACCCTGGGAAATGCCACTGTAGGTGATCAGGCAAAATCCTTTGATTTGGGCAAAAATCCATCAAGTTTTAAAGAAATCATCACCTATCTTTGAAACTTCAAACGCTTACTGAATTCAGTACTTCAATGAGTTGTATACTCAGTAAGTTCATCTTTTGTTACTCAATTTGAAATGACACTAATCTCAGTCTAAGAAATAAGCTACTTTTCAATAAGGAGTATTTGTACTGACCATGCCCCGCGTTATCTTGGGAGTTACCTGCAGGAAACTGCAAGCTAAAGGGAATCCCCATTAGGGATCCAGGAAGGTAAACATATCAGGCAGACACCTATGCTAGAAGAAACAGAGGCTAAGAAGACAATATCAAGCGCTAAAATACTGTTATTATGCTTCACAACTGACGATCCACTGGCATTCACATCTCTTAGAGTTACTAGGTTGGAGTATCTGAAAGTTCGAACTTGTCAGCATAGCAGGTACCCACAGGGGTACCCTTTTCTTACCTGGTTCCTTGGCTGGCTCCTACGTTGCTGCCACAACTTATAGCTCCTGCGGTGTTGCTGGTTCAATTCTTTGCAGACCCACAGTGTAAGCCAAATCACTGAAACAGTCTGATTTAAGAAAAAAGGGCAACGATATACAAAAGAGAAAAGAGTGGGGCAGATAAGTAGGCTTTGCTGCTGGGAAAAAGGCATGTGGAATGGCACCCAGACTTGACTTCTCAAGGTTGTCTCTGAGGTTGTTTTATTTTGTATTAAACAAAATCTTAGGCTCCGCAGCAAATTTCTGCAGCCAGAGATTATTTTTGTCAAATCCAGTGACGATAGAGTATGTGGGTTTCTAGTTAACAGTATCTAAAATTTGAGATAGAAATGCACACTTCATAAAATCTTGCTACTAGCTCAGTCTTCCAAATAAAATAGACAGAGATGGCATCAAACCCCCTAGGGCTTATGCTTGCAAAATCCCCACCAAGTTAGCTGCATAGCTTGGCTTGCAATTTGGGAGTTTTACTCACAGCATGTATTCAGAATGCCACTGAAGGTGGGACTTGAGGGGAAGGCTGCCAGCCCATACTGGGACTATTTATGATATTACTATTTCCAGCTTCTTCCTGTCCTTCAGCTGGAGATCATTGCTGTTTGAAGCAGAATGGGTGTCATATCTTCTCTGTAGCCACAGTTCAGTGTTTGGAATAGTAATGCAACCTGAAATAGTTGGCAGTTTAGATTAATACGCTGGGCTGTGAATGGTGATGCACAATCCAGCCTGCCACCTCGGGTGCTGGACAGAGACCTCTGACAGCGGGCTGGGGCAGCAACATCAAAAATCAATCTGCCTAGAACTCCTAGAGCTCTTTGGGAGACACCATTATTATTGCAACTACTGGGGTACTTTAGTTCAAGATACAGGATTCCTAGTACCTACTAGGCAGAGTTGCCATGTAGAGTCGTGAAAATGGGTGGTTAAAATACCCTCCCTAGAGCAGGAATCCTGAATGTTGCCCTTTGACTAAGTATTTTTACCACTGGACAGGGGTTGGGCAGGGAGGGACAACCACTTAGCTTCTGATAAACAATAGTTCATTTCACAAGACCGTTGCCACCATGTGGGCTAATAGACGCTTCTTTTACAGCAATCTCTGTTAAAAGACAAAAGATCTCAAGTATCCTTTTAGAAGGAAAAAACCCCTGATTATGTTAACACAGAGTATATTAAAGGCATCATCCCAATATTGGGATACACTAAGAAGAAACCAGCATAATTAACCCCCTCAATTTAATAACTTCCCCTAAAATATCCCCAAAAATATATTCAATAAAATTCTGTTCCTCCCTGCTCTGGTAAAGAATTTTTGTTGGTCCCTCGAGTAGTTGCTTAAGTCAGGTCTCACTGTAATTACATACCTCACATCAGTGCGGGGAGACTTAATTAAGAAAGTCACTGTAGGTGTGTTGTCAGACAGATACAACCTCGTCCTGTTGGAGGAGGCACTAGGATCCAGCTGCAGTGGGCATGTTAAGGAAGACAATTAAAGTTTGCAGAGGGTTTTGAGATCCTCCTGCAAAAAGCAGCATGGACACACCCAGCAGCCTTTATTCAAAGCCCCTCAACTCCATCATCAGGGAGTCTGTGGTTTTAAAAATCTCTCTGTACTCACCAGGAGATGCTCTGCCACACTGCAAGATTTCATATTCTCTCTCCCCCCACCCGCCTTTCAAAAAGTGTGATTCACCAGTTTCAAACGGTGACATTTCATTCCCAAACTATTCTGGGAGCAGCTGGCTCCATAACACATGGGGATGTGGGGAAAAGGGAGGAGGGAGGGAAGAGCCAGATTGCAAAGTGAAAACCACTTATTCTCTACCCCACACAGGTATGTTGCTTTTAAATTTCAGAACCACATAATTTGGGACACGCTAGCAAATTCCATTGGAGGAAAACAATAAAACAAGCAGATTTCAGGCAAAATATCTGCACGCGCCAGTGATGCAATTCTCTCTCAGCCAGGAGGGACTGGGAGACTGGTTTGCTCTCCAGATATAATAGATGTAAGGAAATGCACTGTCCCCACTTCTCACTCTTCTTACGAGTTTGAACCCTGCAGTTCTGGGCTGCTCCTTCAAATGGTTTCTCTGTGATGCAGACCCAGTGTTTAGTCATGAGCAATATCTTGCTAATGATGAACAAATGTATGTGCAGTGGGAAGATGACAACAGGGGAATGACAAAGAAATCACTGTCAGTTCCCAGTCCCGAGAGGAGTTTTGTGTCACACTGCAGTTTAGCATAGCTCATGTCCCTGCTGTGGGGACGACACTGCCATAAGCGTAACATCCAGCACGTGAGGACAGGGCTGCTGCGGGCACTGGCCTTGCGGGCTTGTCAGCACACACATGAAATTGCTGTCATTGGTGCAGTGCCAGAGGCAGAAGCATAATCTCTCCTGGCCTCAGACTGTAAATCTGTGCATGGCTGATTGGCGTCATAGCAGCAATCCAGCCCCATTCATTAATGTTTGTAAAATTCCACGGGGAGGGAGCTGTAAGTGATGTAACCTCGCAGCCTCCCCGATGGGAGTGTCCGGACGCACGTCTGCAGCGTGCGAGTCAGCCTGGCACGAAGGCACGGGCGCAGCAGGCTGCAGGTAGCCCTGCGAGCGCATGAATGTGAACAAACGTCATCGCTGCAGGCGAGTGCCAGAGGGGCGAGAGCCTCAAGGCGGACTCAGAAGGGGCCAGCACAGGATGGTTATCATCTGCCTGTGCTAGATTGGGGTGCTGGGGGCAGGCAGCCCCATTTGCCCTGCACACGCTGTCACGGATGATGACAGCCCACCACCACACACCCCGCTGTGCCTCACTGTACGAGCTAATAACCGATCCCCGTGCATGTCTGCACAGGAAATATTTGATTACAATTTCATTCATCTCCTCTGCTGCCTTTATAAAAGGGAAGGCTGTTCTTACGGCTTTCTCTACCCAGCAGCAGCTTGGGACCTTGCATTGGCAGATTCAAGCCCATTCCCATTGCTTACCTGGGGGAGCCTTACTGAAATCAGTGCTCATTCAAGGAAGAGGCGGCTGGCTCGCTGCTTGATACTGGCATGCAGCAGCAATGACCTTGGCTAGGTAACCATCTCCTGAATACAAAGATGGATATAAACGCAGCAATTCCCTTTTTAAAAAAACAACCAATCTTCTGCTAAGGTAGGG
>NW_009225701.1:13732-17736 GCF_000690835.1 Fulmarus glacialis
TTGTTAAATAAATGCGTCTGTCAGAGCTGGATTTTTTTTTCCCAGCTTCCCTAAATGCCCTTCACCAGCAGAGCGGGGGAGGGGACCTGCTCTTTGAAGCCTTTTCCTTTTGGGAATAGAAAACACGGAAAGAATTCAATTCTCTGCCACAGCCCAGCAGCACTGATACACGCTTCAAAAACCAAAGCCCAGAAGACAAGCTGGCTGGTGGGAGCGGGTGGCTTGGAGCATGTATTACCACCAGATTAGCCTTGCTCAATATCCAGCATCATTAAGTGTCCCCCGTAGTGTTCAAGCACAGAAAGAAGAGGGGAAGGAATGGAGACTGGGGAAGAAAAATTAGGAAATTCTGTGCAGAAGAGAACTGCCGTTATTCAAATCTTTGATCAAAAGCACCATCTAGTGAAGAAAAGGATCACTGCAGCTGGCATTGCTCTCGGGCAGCTGCATCAACGACAAATGGAATTTGACTTTCACCACAGGTTTGCCTACTAAAAAAACCAAATATCACCATATGCACAGCCCGCGCTGCATCTGAGTGAAGAAGAACACGTCCAAAAATTGCTACCCTCTGTGTAAATATATCTCCATTGGAAATGTGTTCTCCTCCTCCTCTCATCATCTCCCACAAGAGAATCTCAGCCACCCTGAAACCCGCAGGGAACGAGGCACCACAGGAAGAGAATGATTTCCATGTTATAATTTGGGAGTTAAGGAAAAGAAAAGGTAAGTGACCGGTCCAAGGTCATGCAGGAAGCCAGAGGCAGATCCGGGAATAGAGATCAGCCACCCTGGATCCAGGGATGCCTGAACAATAGCACAGCCTCTCCCTCTGTTGTCATTTAACTCCTTCCTAACCCACCAAAAAGCAGAAGAGGGTTAAGCTATACACTTCTCTGCGTATGTGCCTGCTGCCTTACAGCTCTTGGGGGCCCAGCCCTCAGACCTCACCTGCTTTTACCACTCTAAAACAAAGAGGGAAGGCAGCAGGGAAAGACAGGGTTGGATATCCCGAGATCAGCAAAGCTGCAGGTAGAAGATACTCCTATACTCCGGGCCTGAGTTGTCCACTCAGCAATTAAAGCAACGGAAATGGTACCTCAGCCGTGCCGTGTCTCTATTTCTGTGTGTGACAAAACATCACTATCTCCCCTGGAGGCTTTCAACTCAGTTAAAATGGTTGTGGTGTATGTCTGAGGATCTTTAGCTGCAGGAGGAGAGGATATTGCTCCCTCTTCCCTGGCTTTTAGGTTAGCTGCAAAGATCAGGGATTGGCAGCACGGTAATACATCACAAATGCAATCTCACTAAGTCTACACTGTTTTCATACTGAGCTTGGAAATGCTGCAGTGCAGGGTCTGGAGAAGACTAATTATAAACAACTGGAACCAAACCTCATAGAAACTAACTTGAAAAAAGACTCGGGTGGTGCAAAAACCTGTGAGTGCAGTGAACTGAACCTAAAGCAAAATTCTCCCAGAGAGAAGAGCTGAGAGACTAGTGACCAGGTGTCCGGCAAGAGTTCTCCAAAAGGAGCTTGATGTCCTTGAGTCAGAGCCCATTTCCAAACCAGAACTGTAACTGGGGCAAAAATCAAGACCATCTTCTTGGGTCCACTGCCTGGAAGGGGCACAGATGACTGATCTGCACAGAGCTGCAGGGGCAAAGAATGGAAAAGCCCCAAGAAGCCCTTCTTTCTCTGTTTCCTACCTTAGGTCTCTCTCTCTTCGCCTAACACCCTAGTCTGTTTTCATTCACTCCTATAAACCCAACCTATGCAAGCAGGGAGGGGAGGAGGAGAGTCTGCACTCTTGCATCAGAGGCTGAGACAAAAAAATCTTTAATCATGCCACAGCCCTTTGAACATTTACATTTTCCAGCCAAAGGCACTGTGAAATTGGGAGCTTTCAGTTCAAACTAGTACAAGGAGGTTTTCCCTGGGGAAGGTTTTTGTTACCCTGTGGGGATTTCTGCACAGATCTTTGCTCTTAGGGTAAGCAACCAAAGCTTTTCTTAAGAGAGAAGCTACATCTCATACTCCTTGAAAAAAGGTGACAAATAAGAGCCTGGAAGAACTAGAGCACAAAATTGTTGCCCTAGAGAATAGGGTTAAAAGGCTGTAGATCTGCATTCAGTGATGCTTGCAGTAAAGCAGATGTCACCAAACACAAGTGCAAATAGTTCCCTGAGTTTGGAGATATTTTTCCCTTCAAAAAAAGAGCTCCTACACTTCAGGAGGGCAGCGATAGAACAGCAGGATGTTTGTCAAGGAAGTGTAAAAATGCTAAAAGGATTCCAGTCCTTTGCAATTCTGGCCTGACACAGTGAAAAAAAAAAAAGAGGAGACTGAGTGCTAATAAAAACAACAGGCGTAGTTTTAGAAGACTATACCAACATTTACCAGTCAGGCCTGTATGGTCTCCAAAAGAAAAGTCCTAGATTCAGGATAGACTCCCCTCTAACGTTTCTGTGAACAAAGACATGTTGATATAAGTCAGTTACCTAACTGCCATCCAATGTGCAATGTGTGAATCTGCAGGTTTAAATCCACGGTGAATTTGTTGCTAATTACACTAGGTTAACCTAAGAAAATAGAATCCCAATCAAAGCAAGAAAGTCAAGCCTTAGTTCAATGAATTTCCTTCTCTAATTGCAACTCCAGTTGCTATATGACTCGCTACTCATACAATCACTGCAGGGCATTTGGTTTCAATCAACTTTGCCAATCTGGTGAAAGACTATTCCCTGTTAAAATAAATAGGCTGGCAGATACCAGGTAAATGACCACAGGAGCGTGGAGAAATACCTGGGCAAATACTGTCCTGTGAGAAAGAGAATGCATTAGCCTACAGCTCATCCTGCCCTGCTTTGGTGGGAAAGATCGTCTGAAATGGCTTTTTCCAGCTCTGATTTTCAGAAGACTGAACTGACTACAGCTTCCAGTAAGGTTGCCATGACATAAATTACTTTCTTCTGTTTTTTGTTTTTCAGTATCATTTGTGTAAATAAAATTATTGATTCTTTCCTTTCGTTTTGCATTGATCCTGAAGCCAAAAAAGTCCATTACCATCAGACCTTTCAGAATGGGATTTTTTAGGAAGATCCTGAATTCTTTTCTCCTTTTCTCTGAAATATCGATCCCTTACTAATAGCAAACTTGCTGAAATGAATTCACAGCTTCAGTGTATTCTTCTTATTAGAAGAGAGGAGCAGAACACTGTTATCACAAAAACTTATGATAAAACTGTCCTTCAAATAGGTGTCATAAAAAGCTATCCTTTATCTCGCTGCTGTTCACAGGGAAACACATCGGGATTAACTGCCTTTGTCTCTGGATAACGCTAACGTATTTCCGACTGCCTCTGTAAATGCATCTTCTGCTCACGCACACCGTAAGAAATAGGTGGAAAAGCTCCGTGTGCTGGGATGAAGCCATGCACCTTTTCCTTCCTCAGGGCAAAGCTCCTTACACCACTGAGTCCATCTGGACTGTGGGCTTTTTGGGATCACTGGGGCCTCTTTTTCTCCTTTTACAGGAATTCGCCATCCATTGTTCCTCATAGTCACGTATTGCACACAGTCCCGTTGCACGCAGTTTCTCCATCTTCACCTTTCACGTGGAGAAATCAAAGAAGAGAAGAGAGTTTAGGCCAGTGCAACCAGCACTGTGCAGGCAAAATAATGACCATTGCAAATGGGAAGTCTTCCAAGCTCGCCAGGGATCCTGTTCGGAGATCAAATTGGTAATTACAGAAGACTCCCCTAAAAGAAGCCACAGATACAGTCTGCCCGGCTCAACTCCTTAGGAACAGCCAAATTTCTGTGTTTTGAACCTGACGGTAAAAATTAGCCTCAACTGCAGGTGTTCGGTGACGCCAACCTGCGCCCACCTCCCCATGTCCTTCCCCTGCCCAAGGGACAGCAGCTCGGGCACTCCCCGCGCCGCTCAGCGCACCCCACCGGGCAGCTGGGCCGAGGGCGGCCCTGGCAGGAGACACGGGATG
>NW_009225702.1:0-439 GCF_000690835.1 Fulmarus glacialis
GGGAAGGGTCTGGAGGCTTTAATGGCCCATTCTGGAAGGTCTTACTGGCCTGTGGTGGTCCGTACCGGTTTCTGCTGTCTTACACTGCTCTGTGTGGGTCTTTACTGATCCATATTGATCTGTAGTGAACTATACTGGGCCATACTGGTCTTACTGGTTGCACCAGAAAAGGTCTGGAGGCTTTAACGGGCCATTCTGGAAGGCCTTAGGGGTCTGTGGTGGTTCCTGCTGGTTTCTGCAGTCTTCCACTGGTCCGTGCTGCTCTTTATGGGTCCATACTGGTCTTTAATGACCTGTACCGGTCCATACTGGTCTTACCGGTCGTACTGGGAAGGGTCTGGAAGCATTAACGGGCCGTTCAAGAAGATCTTACTGGTCTGTGGTGACCCGTACCGCTTCCTACTGTCTGCCGGTGGTCCGTACTGGTCCAAACTGGTCT
>NW_009225703.1:0-1904 GCF_000690835.1 Fulmarus glacialis
TCCTCTCCCGGGGGCTTCCCCACGGAGCTCAGCCCAGCACCACCCCACATCCCCGGGCTCCCTGCATCCCGACAGGCTGACCTCGGGGACCGCGCTGCAATAGTCCTAACAACTCCAAAAAAAATAAAGGTTGCAAAAGCACCCGGAGAAACCATCGCCAGCTGATGGACTGAGTCTCCCTGATTGCGGGCACCATTTACCGTCACAGGGGAGCAGGAGAGGAGCTTCGCTTCTCGTAAAAAAATGACAAGCTGCAATTTCCAGCCTGCTCCCCTGTGTTATTTCACTGCATCGCTGGAAAGCTATAAGCTCCTGCCGACACAAAAAGTCTCGTCTTCAAGAAAGAACTTCTGCTTTCCTTTAATTTTAAATAAATCACCCTCCTCCCGGAAAAGCTGCCGGTCGGTCAGCCGTGCACAGACACGGCCGTAAAGGGAGAAGAAAGCAGCAAAGCCAAAGCCGAGCTGCTCCCGGGCTCCGGAGACAAAGGGAGAAAATAAAAGTTCGGCTTTCTTCTAATCCCGGGGCGCTGGGTGGGCACCGGGGGCGGCGGCTTTGTCCACCCGGAGCAGACGGAGGACGAGGACGGAAGGGACCCCGGCGTCTTTTCAGCCTCGAGAAAGGCGGTAATTGTCCCCTGCGCCGGGTTTTTGTCCCCGCTTCCTCCCCCTCGCTGCGCGGCCGCCCGCCCAGCGCGGCCCCCACCTCCCTAGCAAAGCCCTGGTGATGGGCGGACGAATGGACGGACAGATGGACAGACTCAGCTGCACCACGGGCAGACCTAAGGAGGGCACCCACCACCAGCACTTGCCCCTCTCCAAGGCATCCCAGGAAGGGTGTAGGTCGAGGGAGGCTGCAGCTGGAGGTACCTTCCCAGCTGGAGGTACCACTCGCAGCTCCAGAGAGGGGCCAGAGGTGGGCCCCGTGCTCCTCAACCACCCTGGCCAACAGCCATGGACAGGACCTCGGGATGGCCAGGAGTGCGAGGCCATGGGTGGTGGGAGCGATGCATGGGGAGTCCCAAGACACCCTTGAGGCATCCTGGTGTCTGAAACACACCCTGGGATGAGAAAAGCCAGCAGGTAGAACAGGACCACCACCCTCTGGCACCGTCATGGGTCAGAGGGTCCAGCTGCAACGCAGATCAAAGGCTCAGGAGAACAAGCACCACACGAACAAGGTTCAAAGCAGCTCCAACCCCAGCGCCACAACACCCAACTCAGCTCCCAGGTACCCGATTTCCACCGCACAGTCGAACCTGCTGCTCACTCCACCAGGTGACACAGGTCAACTGAAATCTGGGGTGATGTCTTATCACAGCCTCATCGACCAGAAGTCAGGCAGCAGGCGCCAGACCAAAGGGTTACTGGACCTCTCCGACCACACAAGGAAGCACCATCAAGTCTTGAGCTGTCGGGGACTCAGCCAGGCAAGAGCCGGCTTCGGGGACTGCTGGCAGGGCAGAGACCTATGGCACCGTCACCTCTGGGCTGCTGCTTCTGCCAAAGCCACGTGGGGAAACAAGGTGAACCAGAGAGAAATCAAGCCACGATCTCCCAAGGCTGAATATCCCTGCAGGACACCCATTCAGGGAGAACATGGTGCCTGATAACCAGGCATAGGCACCCTGAGGCAAAGACAAGGACGTCCTTCACCTACGTGGTTTGCAAGCCATCACCTCTGTCAACCCAACAGCCCCCAAGCTCCGCTCTTCGCATTCATCCTCCCAAAAACTGGTCCAGCCAGAAGATCGACTCCTGGATGCGCCATGGAAGTTACCATCGCCCACTACATTTTCTCCAGACATCAAGAGAGGACGCCCAGGCCTGGGGGAGGTTTGGGCAGTGTCGTAAATGCTAAGCCTCACCCTGGGCGTTTGCAGGTTAACGAGCCAGAGGTATGAC
>NW_009225703.1:1970-2403 GCF_000690835.1 Fulmarus glacialis
ATCTCTGAGAGGCCGGGTCGGGGCAGCCGCTCTGCTCATCTCTGCTGCCGAGGTGGCAATGAGGGACGTTAAGAAGCCAACTCGTGAATTAAAAAGGCTATGGAAGATTAAATCCAGCATCTGGAGTTAGCCCTGGAAGCAGATGGCGAATCATCATGGCGCACAGAGTGGCTTTCACCCGTCGCCTCCTTGCAGGCAGCCACTCTGCTCTGGGGGTGCCTCCCAAGAGCAGCTCTGACGCACAGGCCGCCTGGCCAGCAAGGGCCAGGGACGGTGCGGTGAGGCCACGCCGCCACCCTGCCGACGCCCAGCTGAGCAGGCAGGAGGTGATGCCACCTCCCCAGGTGGGCTTCCTACGCCAGGGCTCCAGCAAAAAATTTTCTTCCCGCTGGTGGTGGGTTTCCCCACGTAACCCCATGGCTGCTGTGGGCTT
>NW_009225704.1:0-416 GCF_000690835.1 Fulmarus glacialis
CGTCTCCCCGTGCGAGGGACAGGAGTGTCCCCAGAGTGGGCGAGCCGACCCCCAGCTCTGCGGTGAGGATGGGGGAGCAGAGGGACCTGTCACCCCCCCCGGAGGAGGGATGCACCGAGCACTGGTGGCAGTGGGAGAGGGATGGTGCTGGAACTGAGCTGTACGGCAGACACCACCGTAACAGCACCAAATCGGCTGCAGAGGGAAAAAAAAGGCTGCAGAGGGCTTTGCCGATGGCCACCCGTCCCTGCCACCGTCCCTGTGCTGTGCTGGCCCCCAGAGCGAGCAGCATCAGGGAGCGGAGCCGGCTGATGATCAGCCTGGCCGAAACGAGAGCAGCCAAATGGTTTTGGCTCATCAGTTCCTGAACTGGTTTACCCACCAGACAGACGGACAGACGCTGGGGCCGGCGCGAG
>NW_009225704.1:565-1011 GCF_000690835.1 Fulmarus glacialis
GGGTTAATGGGGCTGCGGCCGCAGAGGAGGGGGGAGCCGACGCAGACACTGCGAGGAGCAGCATCCATGGGGAAAGGTTGCCTTGGCACCCTCCCCGATATCATCGTTCCTTGTTTCTCTGCCAAACTCTGATCGTCAGGGATTAAACTTCCTTCTCCGTGTACGGAGAGCCTCCGCGGGGACGGGGAAGGCACCCCACACTCGTTACAGCCCTGCTAGCTCTGCGGAGTACAAAAAAGGTTTAAAAAGCTGCCCTGGCCTCGAGGGCAGAGCGTGGGCTGTCGTGGGAGCCTTCTCTTCCAGCCATCCTTGGGAAAGCCGGGGCGGATGCACGGCTAACAGCCCTGCGGATGCGCTCAGCAGGCAGCTGAAGCAAGTCTTGCCAAAACAGCTACTCGGGGGCGGCCCGAGGAGGATGCGCTCGGCATCCTCTGCAGTGGCCAGCA
>NW_009225704.1:1033-1795 GCF_000690835.1 Fulmarus glacialis
TGTTGTAAGAGCAGGCGGGAGGTCCGGCGCCATCTCTGCAGAGTGCTGCCGGCTGGGGATGCACAGGCAGGGCTCTCCGGCTGGCAGCACCATTGGCGGTGGTCTGGGATGGAGCTTCCCTCCCTGGAAGTGCCCGGTTGCTCCCAGAGCCCTGGCAAACCCGTGGCACTGGTCATGCCCTGAGGGAAGCGGTTTCATGCCCTTCCCACGCGGCGCGCAAAGAGCTGGCTCCTGCCTCGCGCTGAGCGGCCGGTTTAATTCGATGCCCCCTTGTTCCTGCACCAGCAGAAACCATGAAGGGGTCACACCCCTCCCCAGCACGCAAGACTGACCGTGGTCTACGGCATTGTCCTTCGGCTGGATACTCTGTTTGATTTGCCTGGTTTGACCACGGCGGCATCCCCAGAGCTGGTTCGGCGTGCGCTGGCACGCTCTGTGCCGAGACCCGCTTCCCGAGCAGTGCTCCTCTCCCCCTCCTGCTCCCTTCTCTAAAGCCTGAAATTCAGAGTGAGGTTTGGCCAGATTTGGAGACTTTTTGCGCTTTACCAAGTTATTCCAACAGAGCAGGTGGGTAAGGAGAAGCAGTCGGGGGGCAGAGCAGATGAAGGTCACCAGTGCAGCAGCACACCCCATTTCTGATCAGTTATTCCAGACAGGGGCTGCCGAGCACAGCGAAGGCAATGCATTTCTCTTCTCGCCGGGCTCCAGGCAGGTGAGAATAAGCCATTCCTGTTTCCTTGCAATAGTCACTTCTGCATTGAG
>NW_009225704.1:1866-2146 GCF_000690835.1 Fulmarus glacialis
CACCTGTGCAGGGTGCCAAAACCAGCCACAGCAAGTGCTTTTCCGCCTTCTCTGAAGCGCCAGGCGCCCTCCACCTCGGAGGTATTCAGATACTATGGAGATAGACAGTAATGAACTGTAATGACACACATAAATACCACAACCTGTCGGTCCGTCACCTTTAAATAACAAGTCTCCTTTCCCTTCCAACCTACACGCGCACTCAAGCATGGAAATGAAAATACTTCCGAGCTGAATGGCTGTCACGTAGGAAGGTGGAGGGCGGGAGCCCTCTTCCCGC
>NW_009225705.1:0-14520 GCF_000690835.1 Fulmarus glacialis
TGAAAAAAAAATTTGACAACATAGCAAACCAATCACAATTACAGCAAAGATTTTATGGAATCTACCTAGTGAATTAAGGTAAAAGCCTCCTGCATAAAAACATTATTTCTCTACTTTATTTACCTCTTCAATAATATTAATAGAATCATGTTTCACATCACTGGTTGACTGAGTATTTCATATACTTTTAAAGTAAATTAACCACAGCAGGCCAAGAGAATTAGAACTGACATAAAAGGTCTTTTGAAACTACCAGTTTTAGAGAGTATTACGCCTTCTTCTCATGTAAAACAGCCAGAGAGCTTAGCTACTCAGGCTACTGACACCACTGTAATAGGCTGGTGTGTATAGCATATTGCCCTGTTCAGTTCATTGATTTTTATAAATATTATTCCAACTAATATCAGGAGATTGTACTGTTATAACATTTCCAACTACAGGCATTTAGTATTTGCAAAGATCTTAAGTAGCTGATTTTCTATTCAGATGCAGACATTATTTTAGGTAACAGAGTCTAAAATAAAGGCCAAAGGGCAAATAATTTGACTGTCACATTAGGGAAACACTAACACTTAGAATTTCCTAGTCTCTCACCACAAACTTTAGCCATAAGATCATTTTTTATCTTAGAAAGCACAAGAGAAAGTAATTCATTCCCCCCTCAGCAGAAGTCTTTAAACAGTATGATATTGAGTTCCAAAAATGACAATGATGTAAGGATAGAAGGATGATCAGAGGAATGGAATTTTTTCTGTATGAGGAGAAATGTAGGATTGGGACTCTTCAGCTTGAAAACAATATTGTTGGAGAGAGTAAAAAGTGGCATTATAAACAAGAATAGCCTGGAGAAGATGAACAGGAACATAACAATGGAAGTACAGTGCATATTAAACTACCAGGCATTAGCTTAAAACAATGCAAAGAATACACTTGTTTTAAGTGTAATTAAATGAATAATTAAAGGAACGAGCTCTCAGCTGTAGTATGCAATTCATGACAAAGGTACAGATAGATGCAAAAAAGCAGCTAGACAAACTCATGAGTAAGAGGTGCATCAAGGGCTTCAAAAGAAGCCAGACACAATCTCAGGAAGTTTCTAGACTGCTGGACCTGATTAGAACACCCAAAGAAAGATCATTCAATCTCGGTCCAGTTTCTTGTATCTTCTCTGAAACACCTCACGGCAGCCAGTACCAGTGGACAAGAGTTTACACGGGTTTCCATTCTGAGGCAGCACAAACAACCCAATGCTCATCCTGCTCAAATCAGTGTCTAACATTGTGCTAGTAAGCATATACCAGCAAAATCTTGCTCCAGGGTTTTACTGTTGATATTGTACTGCTTCACTTTTGAATAATTAAACTGTTCAGCTGTTTAAATCGTCTATGAGGCAAGCCAGGCATGCACAGTATACCCTCTGAGTAAGTTTAGTATAACAGACAACCCATTAAAGCCAGACACACTGATAAAATTTAAATTTTGGTGATGTTCTTAGGCTTGTTGCCTTTCTTTCACCTAGTGGTAAGAACAGCACAAAAACAACCAAAAAATTGCTTTGATTTACAAAAACACTTTTAATGGTAAAGAGGAAGATCTTAAGAAGTAAGAATTATATAAAAAATAAAAATACCTTTGTTTCTCTAGTTTCTTCAGATTGCCTTTCTTTACTTCTAATCTTTGAAACCGGTAACTCTGAAATTTGGCTTTCCTGTGATGTATCATCTCTAATATCTAGGGTTCTCAGTCGAGCAGATTCCGTTTCCAGTACAACATCATTGCTATCTTCAAAGCTGAAATCAATAAAAGCACATGAAAACACTACATTAGAGTATTTTAATTAAAAAGCTATTACTGTTTACAGATCAAGTTGCACAGAAAAATTATGCAATTTTGACATTAAATAACTACATGCGTTTCAGAGAATCTGACAAGTTTTAGTGATGTTTGCAGGATATGAGCTCTAAGCAGCTTTCATACTTTCGCAATGCTATTAGAAGATGATGTTAAAATCCCATCTGAGTATTCTACACTAGATAGTTTTTTAAAACAGACTTTAGTAACATAAACACCATATGCAGAAGCTTTTTTTTCCCCTGATCTTCTGTAACAATCTATGTTGAGTTCAAAGACAAATACTGTTCCTTCATATGCTTCCAATGAGCTATTAAAGCACATAAAAGTTCTTGGAGTCTGTACGAAATAACAAACAATTACAATACAGCTAAATACAACAGTTAACATGAAAAAGTCTGAAGTAGCACTAACAGCTTCATAATGACTTTTTAGATTTACCACTTTCCTTTATACAAGTTTAATAAAACATTCACTTTCTTTCTAGTAAAAGAATGCCCAAAATTGAAACCAAAAGCTTGCCTCCCACCTAGGTTTTGCACAAATGAAGTCCAAGCAACTTTACTGCCCTACAAGAACCACCTTATTAAAAACAGATATAAATTCCAAGTGTATAGCAACATTATTTAGCAACATTACCAAGCAGTGCTTTGAGAGAAATACTAGGAGTTAGGATAAGCCAATAGCCTTCATAAACACCATTAAAAAAAAAAGGTGAAAGCAGTTTTCATGGTATTTTAGTATTAATGTAAATTAACTTTGCAAGGGCAGCCCATCAGTGGAGAGAATACATTGAGAGTGTAAATTAAAAACAGCTTACTAAAACCCAGGACAGTCCTCAGAAACAAAGCATGAGTAAACAAACCCAATATTAAAACTTTAAACTATTTTTTATTTTGCTTAAGCTTTCCATTGTAAACATTACCTGCATAAATTGACATCACTTTCTCTCTCCATTATGTCATCCACTGATAAAAAGGACTCTGATCTCTCTTCCTCTGTAATAGCAGTCTCATTTTGTTTTCCTTCTACAACACTATCCAGTTCTTCTCTACAGGTAGTATGACCGTCATTGTTTGCATCACATACCATTTTTTTTTCTGCTAATGAATGAGAATTATATCAATTTGGACATTCTGGGCAACATCTTAGAATTCCAATTCTCACATCCTAGTGAAGCAAGAGTTAATTTAAAACAAAAAGCTCAGTAGAAAATGCCTAAGTATTAAGATTTAAGAGAACTGTTATCAGCAAAAATAAAATGTTTAGATTTAGTATGAAAGCTGATTTTGAAAGGCATTGTTCCACAACTTCCCAAGGCAGATCAGGGATATAAATCAAAACCCAAGTTCTCATTTTTAAGTTTGCAATATCTTTATATAAAATTTATATTTGAACCTTTAAAAGTGAGCATTTTTGCCTCTTACTTTTCTTAGAGGATTTCCCTTCTTCAGCAATTTTTGAAGGGACAGCCATTTCTTCTGGAAGATTCTCCACTTCCTGTTCAAGATCATTTTTTCTCCTCTTCTTTCTCTTCTTTTTTGCTAATACTGGCTCTAATGCAACCTGTTCTTCTGCCTGTTCAGAAACGCCCAAAGATTCCTCATTTTCTTTCTCAGCCGTCACAGCATCAGCTTCTGTTTCTGCATCAGAAATTCTGGCTTCCCGAAGATCATCCTGATCATTAGCAGCTTCTGTACTGGCAGCTTTTGCTATTGAGACAATATGGTTCCTGGTTAATAGACCGGTGGAGTATCAGGAGTCATAAATCGCAAAGATATTTCCATTAGCAACATATTGTGAATTCATACATCACTGCCAATACCATGAGAAGTCAGCCACTGACCTAATAGAAAAGCTTCAGCATAGATTAACTTCAACACTAAATGCAAAACACATTCTGTACATGGGACTACACTTCACCAGGGCAAAGTCAATACAGGATGTAAAGCCAATTCAGTAAATGTTCTTGTTCCTATACTTTTTAACAGACTACATAGTCACTTTTGGATCCAGGAAAAATAGGCGTTGCTACTCCTGAAAACGATTATCATCTCTCTGCAGAAAGAGGTGATAATGGTTGCAGAAAGTATGCCATGAAAAAGTAATTTGATCAATAGATGTACTGTAGTTAATCCTTCTTATTTACATAAGAAACCTAAATTATTATCTAGCTAATAATCCACAAGTTCTTTTCTGGGTTTAACAAGTTTCTCAAATTCTCCTCCCTACCCTTTTCAGGACATTTTGTCTTGATCTTGTATTTTTGCAGAACATCAACCGCCAAGAACCTTTCCCTGTCCTTTTTATTGTTCTTATACAAACTTGTTCCCCTGTAATTAAGAAAACCAAAATGCAAGAGAAGTAGAAAAGCATACACACATTGCTTTACACATGAAGTACCTTTAATCTACCATTAAAGTGTATGAACGGAATTTCTATATGTAGCTGTAAGTCCTAACAGGTGGGACATTTTACTTAATCAAACCTGAAATCAAGGCTATAGAAAAGCAGCAGCCATGTCAATTTTAAGAATTAAACAGTGATGTTGCTTCCTAGCTAGCATCCCCTTTAAAAAGGTTGTTCACTTGTTTGTTCCACAATACCACTTAGACGAAAATGGGTTCTTGTGTGAGAAACAAGTGAACAACCCAACAGAGTTATCAGGTAATCTGTGAAATGGTGTCAGTAACTGTTTTTAATTTAAGCACATCTGTGAAAGGTCCTTTCACAGGTACTGAGGTAATAGGACACTATATGGTGATCAATAGTAATTAAACATAATCTTTATCCTTTATTTTGAACAGACCAGAAAACTAAAACAACTTTTACAAGACTCCCTGAAAAGAATCATACCCTTCAGACTTAGAGAGTCAAAATATAATTAAAGGAGAAACAGAACCCTCAAAAGAAAACAGTTTAAAATATAAGAAAAATTTAAATTAAAAGTCACAGAAGAACTTGCCAAAAATACGGTTTTGACCCAAGGATTCTAAAAGTGACTTTATTAGCAACTCACGGAGATACTATTCAACTGTTTAATTAGAATATCCTGTTTAGAGCACCAGTGCTTCAGACTGTGGAAGGGCACTAATCTCAGTGTGGTCTCACATTCCTGCCCAGAGAAAACGCACCTCAGGAAACTGGCTGCTACCAATTATTACCATCCCACACATCAGTAAATGATGTCTGAAAAAGCTATGCTACAAAGCCAGGATCCTCTTGCCCCGTCTGGAACCGGGAAGGAAAAGATTCCCTACGTGATTTTTTTCTCTGCTAGCAACACATTACTGACCACTGCTCTAATGATATCCCAAGCATTCTTTTGAAGTACCTTTCGGCTTCTTCCTAGGCCTTGATGGCTTCTTTTCCTTTGGCTTCTGGCTTTTAACAGTCTTTTGTTTCCTCTTGTCCTCATCTGCCAAGACCTTCTCAAGCAGCTGGGCAAAGAATTCAAAATCAAAGGGCCGCTTTTCTTCTGTCAGAGTAAAGCAAAGAAACAGAAAAGATTTCAAAGTTGGTAATTTTTCCAAGTTTCTGCTTTGTAAAACAGTCAGTGTTACATGTTATGATATTAAAAAGCAAAGGTTACATAAATTTAAACAGAGAATTGTTTTTGAAAGTACTTTCTGTATCACATGAGCAGGGACTAGAGTTGACATATATAGGGATTATGGTAGCTTGGTTTTAAAAAAAAAAGTAAAAAAGGTTACAGTACTTAGTAGTGTCGAAAATTTAAGAAGTGGCAAATACATGAACTGTACCATAGTATCAGATAACGTATTAACATGCTGCTCTAGGACTTACATAGCTCATTCAAATAATACACAAAGCCTTTAATGATTCTCAAAGCAGTTTACAATAAGCAACTGTGCTAGAAGTTCCTATGAATCAGAATAATCTTCAACTGAATATAGGAAAGTTTATATTAACCTCATTTATCAGACTTACAGAAAAGCCAGAAATTAAACCTAAAGATCTTTACTGTGAACCATGCCTGTTACAAAAATCTAAGATTCCCCAGCTTCTGAACTCACATATGAGCAAAAACTTTTTCTTATAATTTACTCAAGCGAGGCAAAGCACAAAAATTACCATGAAAAAAGATGACTACCATTTAATGACTCATTGTAGGGCAGGGTACATTTACTTTACTTACTGAAAGCTTTGTCTATCCTCCATCCATTAGCTTTTTCTTCACGTTTGAACTTGTTCTAAAAGCAAAGGTATATTTGTCCTTTTCAGTAAGCAAGAAATGCAACAATATATGGTACAAAATGGAAGATCAAGATAAACCTTCTTCAATGCAACAAAATTTTCTACCAACTAAAGTTGTTAAACCTTACAAGCACACTCACAGAACATGAGTTTGTAATTAATTTTTAAATACAAAATCTGTCACCAATAGATATCACCAATCATAATTTTTTATTATTTTCAACATGTCCTTACTTCCAATCTAAGCAGGGTTTGAAACATCGACAATTTTCCCAGCTGGATACTATGAAAGAGGCAACACAGAAGACCCTCACCAAACATCCACTTACGCTTAGCAGCATTCGTCAATTAAAATAAAATTGAGACAAACTGTGTCTAGATATGCTAGATTTACAAGATATGTTGATGGGAATTCAATCCAGCATATTAATGTTTCAGATACTTACTACCTCTTGGAAACAGGTATTAAAAAAACATTGCTACAGAGCCAGTTCGCATCAAAATTATCAATACTAATAGAGAAAGCACAGGAATAGCAAATGAGAAACAGAAAAATGAAAACAGATGTTTATTTGCTTTATTGAGTGCTTTAATTTTTACCTTAATTTCTGCTCTGGCTCTATGAGGAAACAGCCGTCCAATCAAGGAGAAGTCTGTTCCTACCATACTGATAGCTAAAAAGAACATGTCTGTTTCTGGAGGGAGTTTAAAAAAAAAAAGAAAGAAAGAAAGAAAGAGACACACACTTAAGTATTTAGTTAACCATCTTTCTTGCTATCTGAAATAAAAACACCTTTCACACTTAACGCAACGAGGTAGATAGCCTTAAAGTTATCTACTGTGGCTGCAAGTTCAGCTGGGCTTGGAGTATGTGTGTTATTTTACTTAAGTACCTCTAATAACATTTGCTGAATGAACTATTAACAGAAAGAACTGTCTAATCCATTATAAAACTGCAGAATGTGAAGTATGTTTTGTAAAGCTAGTAAATCATAGCTAAACAACTCCAAATTGCCAATGTTCATATTTATTATGAACACAACCACCAGCAGAAATCAGAAAAATGCATGTGTAAAAATACAATTTCCATTATTATTTGTTAACAGGAAAAGACTGCATTCCAAAAGCAGCACAGTGAATTCTGAAGCTAAATTTTCCATCTACAGCTGTAAAAAAAACATTTTCAATTGTAAAAAGTCTTGCACAGTGTTGTCAGCCTAGAGATAATAATCAATTCACAGCAGGCATAATAAAAAAAACAACCCACCCACTCATAGAAACACAGCTGTCCATGTGCACTGGAATCAACCCACATAGAGATGGCTTATAGAATTTATTCCTGCCCATGGTGGAAGAACCAAGTAAAGAAGCTGTTAAGAAGTGCTAATTGTTTCATATAGAGCTCAAATATCTGGACACCAGAATCCAATATTACGCTTTTGATAAGGCAGACTAGCATTTCCACAGCATCTAAACGTTCATGACAGAAAAAATTCACAGGTAGCCTGCATATCATAAGGCACTGGATATTTTTAAACACGCCAATTTTCACAGTAAACATCAGAGCTCTGCTTGTTATAAGAGTTTGGAGGGTTGAGACTGTCACACATAAGTATATCTATTTACTCCACTGGGAATAGAAATTGTTGAGTACAAAGCATAGATGGAAAACTAAGATTTTTCTGCAGACTCAAAACTTGAAACCAAAAATATACTCACCTCTATTTGACCATGGTTTTGTGTAAAAACTTTTCCTGAAGCTGGAATATGTAGTTGTAGAGCCACGCTCAAAGATGGGATCATTTTCTTCTACAACACATGGACCTTTTGTTCTTAGAACTTCTACAGTTAAACTGGAAAAACAAACACACACAGAGACTCATCTGAAAATATTGCTAACAAGACACATAGTACATGTTTATAAGCCAGCTATTCAGATTTTTCCTGCCATAAGTCAGAGTTTGTACTGTAATCAGGTTTAATAATTACATTAACATGTATTTCAATGGGAGAATGCTGCAAGAAATCATTAACCTACTCAGCCTATGCAAGTAAATTTGCTTTTCCCTTTTTGTAAGATATAGTACAGACAGACATAATTGAATATCTTACAAAACAAAAACAAGAAAAGATTGTCTTTTTAACATTCAAGAAAATTATTTTGTAAAACCACAAGAGCCTCTCCGTATTCTTTTAGACTACTTTCAAATTCCTTTACCAGGCCTGCTCTAGCCTTACACCTTGGCCTAAATCTCATGCTAATAATACATTTGGGGAACTAAACAATTTGGTAATCTAATACTTTAAAAAAGTAATATTCTAAGCAAAGTTGCTCAAAACACTGACAACTGAATAAAGCAGCAACATGCAAGATGCAAAGCTGGAGCAAGTCATAGTGACAACGGAGTAACAGCAAGCAGACACATGCAACTGTGAGAAACAAAGAAGTTAACTAAATAGAAGACATTTGGAAGTTTGACAAATATTCAGTATTCATTCACTGTAATAATATGACATCTTCTTCTCTATCTCCTTCTCCAAAAACATTTCCCATAGAGAAAGTTTGCCACTACTGAGATGCAGATAACTGCTGCTCATATTTTGCCACATATTTGCACTGTTTCCTAAGTTAGGATCTCAACACAAACACATTCACGTTTATCCCTATCCAAAGTAACTGTTCTCTATTCACAAACTAAGCAGCAATGTATATATATTGTCCTTGAGTCAGGCACAGAATTTGTTACCTTTCTTCATCCAGAATAATTGAACCATCTTCTGCTACTTTCACACGAGGAACTAGAAGTGGACCGTCCTGACTCTCCTCCCCATTCTCTGCTTCTTCTTCCTCATCTTCCTCTTCATGATCAGGAGTACTTTTCTCTTCCTGTCTACAATTTTAACAGACCAAGCAAAAACTTTTGTTAGTGTTTTGAATTGCTGCTCTGTATGCCAGATGTTCAACAATTTAATGAACCATCCAGCAATGCAACCCACCAGCAAGTTAGTGAATACACAAACTCTGGAATCTGTTTTTTGCTCTATTGTAAAATGGACAAATCCAAAAACATAATATTGAAAGCAAAATGCTCTTTAACCACCCTCCCCTCCCAAATTATAATTTGTTATAAATAAGAGCTATGATATTGAAACAGGAAAAAAAAAAAAAAAAAAAGACCTACACTGTTAGTATTACCACAGAAACATGTTTTTTTCCCCAACATCAGAAAACTTTTTGACTATAAGTACTTCCATCACCAAGACTTACTCTTTCATTTGACCCAGTGCAGAATTTTTATCTGTTCTCTTTTCTTCTGCCAACGAAGACCTAGAATTTTATAAAAAGCTACAGATGAACTTTTGTACAGATACATTTCTGCTTCATTCCACAAAACCTGCTTTTAGTGGATAATGGACAAAGAAACACAAAGCTTTTTTTCAATTCTTTGTACCACACTTAGACTTGAGTCTAACTGAACAGCCACCCCTGCTTAATGAATTTTGCTTTTTTTTGTATAAGCAAGGACAAAAAAAAAGATATTTCAAGCAGTAATCCATTGCGAGGGTACAGAGAATGTGAGAGAATGTTCATTACCTGCTCAAAGACTACTCAGCGTGAAAGAAAAAATAACAAGGAAAGTGATAAATAAAACACACAAGCACACAAACATTAACAAGAAGGTGGTAACAGACAGTAACAGAAAACTCGTCTGCTACTGAGAGGAAGAACAGGACTTGGACAGCTGTACTTATGTTTATGTGATTGTTTTTGGTAGTTGCAGGAAAAACGCCCTGCTCTGTCTGTGGTAGTCTGTGCAGCTAGCTGCGTTAGTGTTCCCTGTATATATGCACCTCTGGGATGCTCACTCAGCCTTGCTACCGGCAAAATCTGTAAAGGGAACAGTAGCAGCTGTTGGAATGGAGAGACCTGCTGGGTCTTGCAGTGCATTTTGCACGTCAGCACCTAGGATGGAGAAATGCTTAGCTTCCTGTAGTCCACTAGATTTGGCAGGCAGCCATAACTAAAAATCTAATAGCAGTGAATAAAAAAAAAAAGAAGAAAAATATTTTCTATTATTCCGCATTTATACAGACATAAATCAACACTAGGGACAGGTTCACAGTTTTTATATTTCAACAAGAACACTAATCTCCATTCTCATTTCTGTATGAAGATTGAGTAGATGTGAAAATGTCTAGTAGCTTTTGTTACCACTGCAACAATACTGCATCTGTGCTAATACTTCAGATTTAAGAATTCTCCTTTTCACAATTATTAAATTGGTAGAAAAAGAAAATCATTTAACCTAAGGAGAGAGAAAGAGAGTCATACTTACTTCATAGGATTGTTTTCTGGCAGATAGTATATCAAGTCTCTCATGGTCATTTTAGAACGATCTGGTGGAGAACGCCCTTCAATTACTGGAGGCCTGTGTTTCAACTGTTTCCATATAAAAATTAAAAAAAAAACCACTTAAATTCACCCTGAAAGTATTTTATATTTCACAAATGAGTGTTTTCCTTTGTTTACAAAGTATCCCGTTCAGGCAGTTTGTTGTTTCCCTCCCCGCCCCCAATAACTGAAGGAAGTTTATCTTAAAAGTGTCCCTTTGTCAGAGAGGATGTCACAGACCCTTAAGTGACTTACACTCTCAGAGAAATTCAATACTTGGCACAAGTAAAAAGCGAAAAGTTATTCAAAATCACACAACTCAGTCAACAATCAAGTTGAAAAGATATGAGAAACTCAAAACCCAAGCTTCTTAGAGCACACTTCCCCGTTGTATTACCAACTGTGAAACTTTTAAAATTGGAATGTTGACTATAATATAATAGCAGGTCTTATGTCAAAAAGGCTTGTGGGTCTAATCAAATTAAAAGATACACAATTTCTCATGAAATCTGGATTATGAGGGAACCCAGTGCTCCTACTGCTTATTAACAGATGAAACCCAAACAGCGTTATGAGATATCACAGTGACTGACTACGAGCAGTAAGGAGCTGATGATCATCAGAAAACACTACTGCAAAGAGATAATGTATGTTAGGTGAATCACATGTCTTTGCCCTTCACAGATCAGCACTGCTCAACACAGAGGCCTACCATCCGCTCTTTCTTCAGCTCTTCTTTAAGCATTTCTCTTAACTTCCGAGCTTTGAGGATCCTTTCACGGTCAGAACACATTCGTTTCTCTTTTACAGGAACAGGTTTCATAGGTAGCTTTTCCTCTTGTGTTCCTGATCTTTCTTGTGTTGGTCTCTCCTTGAGTGGGGAGGGTACATTCTTCTGCAGAGTATCATCATTTTTTTGTGCAGCTACACCTAAAGTTTGCTCTTTGTTCACCGATTTTTTTAGTGGGGAAAACTGTGGCACTTGTGGCACAGGTGTTTTCTTTTCAGGCAGCATGGGGGACTTCAAGGTGCTTTCAACATTACTCTTTTCTGATGGAGAGGAATCCTTCTGAAGTGAAGCACTGCCATCAGGAGCCTGTGATGCTCGCCTCTGCGGTTTTGATGCAGAACGCTGAGCAAGTGAAGGTCCAGCTCTGGGTTTGACAAGATTGGGCATGGTGGAGATCCGTTTTCTTCTCTGTGTAGGCATCTCTGCAGGTTTACTAGCTTCTCCAGCATCATTTGAGCTATCAGCCTTGTCATCGCTGGAAAATTTAAGAGAGTATTCTGAAATACTTTACAGTGACAGATTTTTAACTCTTACTTTCAAGATATGTTTATGCGCCAATCAGTATAAACTCAGTGCTACAGAAAAATACAGTTATATACAAGAAGCCACACTAGAACCAACCTGTAGCTGGTAATTCCTCATAAACTAATCCGCTATAAGAACCGGTATATTATTTTCTAATATTAATTACTATTATTTAATGTTACTGTTAGAAGCTACTTGACCAACAGTGCTAAACTCACATGTTCCTTCCCCACTCCCTCCTTTTTTGGAAGGCTCCCTACTTTCAGCTGAGAATACCAAACATCATAATACAATAAAGCTTTTTAAAAAATAATCCACATAACATAGGTGACATATTAAAAACATTTTAATAAAGCTATATGCAACAAGTAGTTTGATGATTTTTATTACAATCAGTCTGAACATTCCTCTTATACATTTGCAAGTAGAGGACATGTAAACTGTGAATTTGAAAAAAACCTCAGCAGCGAAACTGGCTGCTGTTAACGTACCGCTCACCCTTAACATATCAGAAGTAGCCTTTTAGAGTCAACAGCTTTTAGCTTTCCTGAAAAGCTTTCTATTTAAGTATTTTTTCCATCCCTTACTCAGAAATAATTTTCAAAGTGCAAGCAAAATTGCCAACCATTATGACCTTCCTACATCGGCAGACTCCTCCAGTGTTTGGCTCCTTGGCTGTTGTTCACAGTGAGACTGCAGCAGAACTGCAACTGAGTCATAAAGAGTTTTTTTAATTTTACATTGGAACTATGCCTTGTTTCTGTACATAAGGACAACCACACCCATGGTTCACTTAGCCATCTTCAAAAACAGTCAGAAGCCAGTGCCTTTGAAGGAATACAAGAAAAGCATAAACATAGAGTGAAACTTTTCCAAATCCTCTCCAGCTACTATCTGTGATGCAGGCAAATGCTGCAGATGATGTTTTTGTATTTAACAGCCCCAGCAGACTTTTCTGAATCAACCTATCCCACACTGAGTTCATATAGATTTTTAGTACACAGAATGCTCCCCAACAAAGAGTTCAGCAGCCCTACTACATGGTGTCTGTCTGTGTGTTTTGAATGAGATCCTTGCGAGTTTCATTCAACATCCTCTGGTTTTTGTACAGCAAGAGACAGTGGAAAGTAATTTTCTTTAATCTTCTCCATACCACCTGCGTTTTGTGGAGTTTTAAATCAGAATGCCACACCAGATTTCTGAACAGTTAAATATAATTTAGCAGAAACTGTATTTTAAAAAAACAAAAATCTTATACTCAGAGAATTTTCATTCCCTGATAATCAACAAAACCCATTCAGCATTTAGAAAACAAAACGAAGAAAAGTACTGACACTACAGATGCAGGTTTGAGCAGCTGTGAAGAAATGCCTTAGGTTGGAAGAATAAATATGCAAGATATTTTCACATTTGCCTTTGCTTTTCTTGCAGACCACACAACAAACACATTGTGCTGTATGTCATTAATTACTGCACTCAAGAAATCAAATCATGTGATTTCCCTCAAATCCACTCTTCCTGAATCTTCAGAGACACCCAGGAGGCCAATCTTTAAAATGCATTATCTAGAGAGACAGGACTCCAAGAAGCTAATACTGCCTACACTGCAATAAATCCCTAGGCCTGCTCTCTCCTATCTGGTTGCTATACACCTTCAAAAGCAACCAAAAACTTTAAGCAGCTATTCAGTGGAATTTAGGGTGACCAAACGGGGACAAGAAGGGAGCAGTTCTCACCTGTGCCTTTTCTACTTGCTCCTGGGACTAAAAGTTCCCCTGAGAGTCTCCCAGCAGTTTTATACTGGATACCACTTTCTCCCTCCAGCTGAGCTGTGGAACCCACCACAGCACTCCAGTGGTCTACATGTCTCTTCCAGTAAGTGCATCATTTTCCAAATGTACTTCTCCAAACAAGCTCTTTCCTAGCCATATCCCACATGTTTCACTGCATTGGCAAACTGAAGAGGTTTATACGCTACATTCAACGTGAACAACTTCCATCACAGTCCTAAATTTCTTACAACTGCTCTACTTTTTCCTTAAAACAGCAGGATGTGGTTTTGTGGATTTGTTCACTTGGATATTTTCTGCGTTTATTGAGGAAAATATTTTATGAGCCTGTTACTTGTATGGCAAAGGCCTATTTTTCAAGCAAAATGAATAGATTTCTTAGAATATTCTCCCTTTCAGAACAGCATTTCTGTCTAGTTTTGAAACTTACAATTAGATGACGCTGAAGCACCCATTAAATTACAAACACAAAAATCTTTAATAAATATGCTGAATCAGCAACAGTACCACATAATTGAAAAACTGTATCTTCATTTAAGAAAAAAGTTCTGGATAACAAAAGATCCAGTAACCTGATCTCTGTAACACATAAACTTTAAAAATAAAATTTGAAAGAAAAATATTCTTATAGCACATTGCAAAACAAGTTTAAGTATAAAAGATGGAAGATACAAGCTGAATAAAAGGCAGCATGGGTTTACCAAAGACATGCCATGCCAATCAGTCCGATACCTGAATTTCTAGTCACAGGAAACAGAATAATGTAAGAAGACCTTGTATTATGTCATAAAGAACAAGTTTCAACTAAAAGAATAGAGGTATTCATGCAAGATGCAAAACCAACTAGTTAAAAGAACTGAGAAGGTTGTTCTGAAGAGGAATTATCAGACTGGGGAAACATCCTGAAGAACTGGTCTGTACTGCTTTTGGCAGGGATAGAGTTAATTTTCTTC
>NW_009225706.1:0-510 GCF_000690835.1 Fulmarus glacialis
ATTTGGGTGTTAATTAATGAAGATTTTATATTAAAAAGAGCATTTAGACATAAAAACCAGAACTTCGCTGTCAGCAAATCAGAATTTTTTTGTTAAAAAATGAGATTTGGGGGTTAATAAATGGGGATTTGAGGAAAAGTGGGAGGTTTGGGCGAAAATAGCGGGATGTGGTGGGGAAATCTATTTTTTCAGCAGAAAAACACTATTTCAATGATTAATAAATAAAGTTTCATTTAAGAAACTATTTAAAAACGAACAAACGGTTTGGGAAAAACGGGGCGCGGGGGAAATGGGAAAAAATGGGATTAATAAATGCGGGTTTTGTGTTATAAAGGAACATTTTGGGGGTAAAAATGGGATTCGGGGGGAGGAACAAGAAAAATTGTGTGTTAACAAAAAAACATTTGGGGAAAAATGAAGGCAAACCCGATTTGACAATAAATATGGATTTAAACGATTAAGGAATGTAGTTTTGGGCTAAAAACGGGTATTTGAACTTATAAAAGGATT
>NW_009225706.1:520-906 GCF_000690835.1 Fulmarus glacialis
ATTTGAACTTATAAAGGGATTATAGGGGATAACATGGGGGATTCGGGGTTAAAATTGGGGATTTGGGCGTAAAAATGGAAATTTATGGATTACCAAACGACAATTTTGTGATAAAAACGAGGATTTACGATTAAAAAGGGGGATTTGGGAGAAAAAAGGCGGGGTTTGGGGTTAAAAATCGGGGATTTGGGAGTGGAAAAAGGGGGTAGGGTTAAAAAATGAGGATTTCTGGGTAAAAACGGTGATTTGGGGGGGTAATACCCACAGATTTTGCTTTAGAAGTGGGGATTGGGGAGTTAATAAATGGGGATTTTGCGCTAAAAACGAGCATTTACGTTAAAAAGGGTGAATTGGGGCTAAAAATCAGGGATTTGGGGGGGTTGAAA
>NW_009225707.1:0-15498 GCF_000690835.1 Fulmarus glacialis
CTTTTCCAACCTTAATGATTCTATGATGTAATTATTTACTTGTCATGTGTCCCCCCTATTGCTCCCCCATCAGTTAGGTTTTTCAGAGACTCATGCAAAAGCCAAAGTTTGGAAGAGAGGGGTAGGGGCACAGTTTGTGTTCTCTTTAAGAATCATAGAATTGTTTAGATTGGAAAAGACCTTTAAGATCTTCTAGTAAACCTAACACTGCCAAGTCCACCACTAAATCATGTCCCTAAGTGCCAGGTCTGCAGGTCTTTTAAATACTCCAGGGATGGTGACTCAATCAATATGTTGTCTTAACGGGTGGGTGAGAGGGAGACTGACAGAGAGGGGCTGACTTTGTTTTACAGGTTACCCTGTACTATTCATGCTGTTCTTAGTGGAGCTATGGGAAGGGGACGAAGGGAAGGGCAAGATGTGGTGTGAGTGCTCCTCTCAGCTTTACTTTGTGATTCTTCAGCTTCTGAAACTGCCTGAGCCCTCAGGCTCCTTTGAGAGCTTCCACTGCCAACTGATCCTTGCCAACAACTGAATCTCTTTTTACCCCTGATGTTTATGAATAAAAGATTGTTAAAATGATTTGATTTGATGTAGTCAAGTCTTACAAGCCCATACTATATCTGAGATTTTTTTTTTTTTAATATAGTAAAATAACAAAATCTTAGCATTACAATTCTTGGAGGCAGAACTAGTTAAGGTATTAGTATGTGTAGCTAATGTTGGGGGAAAAAAGCTTTCTGTAATGTGAAATCGGGGTTGTTACCTGAAAATCTCCTCTTACTGTTATTCTCTCATGGTAGTTCTGCTACAATTTTGCAGACATGATTTGAAACAGCTTCTAAAATGAAACCATTGTCTGTTCTCTGCTGTATAAAAGCTCATTTTCTCTTTTTAACAAAACAAAACCAAAAAAGACTCTCCCAAAAGAAAACAAAACTGAAACCAACCAACCAACCAATCCCCCCTGAAATGTTGTCTTAAGCCTACTGGGAAGTGAGTGGAAAAATTTTACTATGAAACGAAATTGTCTTGGGCAATAAAATTTTGTCCAGTTTTCTTTTATGTTTAATAGAACATAGAAAAGGAGAGCATTATTGATTGTAACATAAAGACCTGCTCATACTGTCTTGATTTTGGAAGGGAGTGTTAATCACACTTTAGCTTTTCTGTTATTTGACATTTCAACTGATAAAGAGAACTTTTTTTAGTACAAACTGGGCCTTCCGTAATAATAATCATGTCTGATATTTGAAATATGACCTTACTAATTCAGTTTATGAACCCAGTTTTAAGCATTAATATTTAAAATTGATTGATAAATTATGTTATCTAAGACTTAAACAAACAACAGCACCCCCCAATCCCCAAAATACATGGGCTGATGATGAATCTTTCCAAAATCAGAAAGTGAGTTTATTCCTGGTGCTTATATCATAAATGTTAATTTGGAGTTTTCTTTATTAATTTTTTTTTCAGTGATGTTACTACATGGTGCCTAATTATAAAGATAATTGTAGAGTGTTTTGTCCAACTGAACTGGAATTGCACGCAGATGTTACTATAGCTGAGACACAGCAATTAGCAGTTTTCCATCTTCTACCCTCCTTTCTTTTGACTTTTATAGCCTGCAAATCTGTCTCTGCCAATTTATTGCTGGATTTCTACTGCATGTTTCATTTGGAGGGTTGGAGTTACTATGGATAAAACACAGGGTATTATTGTTAGTGCATAGAGGAGGGAAAGAAAGGGTGGCTGACCTAGGAGAAGTAAGTGTGTGTGTGTGTGTGTGTGTGTGTGTGCGCGCGCGTACATAGGGCAGGGCAGTTAGTATGGACATGCCTTGCTTTGTTAAATGCGTTTAATGGCTGTTGCTAAAGGAGATGGAGTTACTGATTTTTAGTTTGTTGTTTTGACTTTATATCGTGAAATTGATTTTTTTGTTGGAATTGTGTTTCTTTTTAAGCTACTGAGTTACAGTGCTGCTCTTCAAGGGATGAGAAGATTGTGTCAGCTACTAATTTATAGATAGGAATTGTCCATGTAGTATTGCTATTGCTGTTTATTATCAGGGTCAGGAGAAAATCAATGAGATATAAAATAGCTTATTGCTCCAGTATGCTGAAACTTTAATGTCTTTACTTTGTACATTGTTTCTTATTTCTACAAGTGCCAGAACCTATTTGGCTCTTCTCTTCCCGCTTAGTTTATGTTTTGCATAGCTTGACCTGGTTTTCTCGGGTTTTATGCTGCTTAAGCAACTAGCTTACAACAGTGAGCCATAAATAATCATTCTAGTAATAACCTGTGGTGTTCTTAAACTGCATTTTAAACAGATTTTTTTTTTTTCTTCAACCTCAATATTTAGAGAATGTTTCACTCTGGAAGTTTGTGGTGAGGAAGCCACATTAAACTTAATAGAGAAGATCAGTACAGCAGAGTGTATTTTGTTTTGGTTCAGTGCAAGGATTTGTGCTAAAATTTGAAGAATTATATTTTTTTTTCAAGCTATGAAGATCACAGGTTTTTGTTCATTTCAGTCTTCTGTGACAACTTATGAAGCCAGAATACTTACTGTGAAGCAGTAAAAATTCGTAAAGCATGTAGTAGGTTTTTTCTCTTTTTTTTTTTTTTTTTTAAAGGTATGGTCAGTCAGAAAATATTTTTTTTTTTTTTTTTTTAAGTGGATCTTTAATGGTATAGGTAGAATATGTGTTTGTACAGATAATACCATACAGGCAAAATCATACTTGTGTATCTGCATTAAGAACTGATAAATCTTAAAAAATTGATACTGTAATTGAATTATGTGCTGCTTATGAATTCACTGAAATACTTGCCTATGCTTTGTATTCCGTTAAATGAATGCCATCATAATTTAAAAAAAAATAATTGTGTAACATTTCCCTTTTCTGTGACACCAGTTACAAGCAGGGGACATTGAAAATTCTTCCTTGGAATGAGCAGAAACATCGTGAAGACGACTGGTGTGAAAAAGCAGAATGCAGGTAAGTACATAGAAAAAGCAAGAAGTTTCCGCTGTATTTTTGTACATTTCAGATAAAGAATTTCCTTACTAATTCTTAAAATGTGGGAAGTACCCAGTAAGACTCACTTCTTATTTTTGTGCACACTAGCTTGTGTTTTCAGCTTTCTTAGTGAGACTGACTGAGCAAATACTCTTACATGTTACAGCATTATGTTCAGTGTGATTATGTGATGAGTAACTTTTGCAAATGCATGTGAGCGGGGGTTACTGTTGGAAATCCTGATCTCCCCCCCTGCCCCTCTTCTGCCCTGTTACTTGTCAACCATAACGTTATCATAGCAGCTTTAATGGATCACAAAGCTGCCTTTCACTGTGTGAGGAACAGATGGAAAGCAGAGGTTGGGCATACCTGTGTCTTTAGTAGAGAGGATTCTTTCTTTAATGACCTATCTCATGTTTGGAATCTCTTCCTAGTTACTTTGCTGACAAAAATTAACGCTTACTATGATTGGCATTTGAGTCTCATCAAATTATTGGTGTAATGGTAGATTGATTATATCATTTTTTTTCAGAATAACGACAAGTTTTAAGAAAAAGACTGACGTGAAAAAGATGCAAGCAAATGTATACTTAAACATACACTTACTCTTTTTTTTTTTTAAAAAAAAAAAGGATGATTGTTGAACCAGCTTTACAAGATGAAGGCGAATTTCTGTATGAAATGCAACCTGAGTTACTGAAGTACAGGACTACTGACCTTTCGGTAGATCTCGTTACCGATTGGTATTTGAGCAGAGCACAGGAAATTGAAAAATACGCGATGCAGGTGAGAATAGCAGTGAGGAAATGATGATGGCTGACTCGGGCTGATCAGCCTTCTTCAACAGAATCCTGTCTAAATGAGTATTGATGGGACGCTTTTCCCTCAGTAATATACACTGTGTCTCGATCTTCATTATGGCTTTTGAAGTATTTGTTTTTTCTTTTGCAGTGTACTTATGCTTGCTCTAAAGTTTACCGAGCCAAGTAATTGATCCTATGAATGAATAGGAAGCCGGTAGATTCCCTTTCACTTGGCTTACCATAGCACTTTTGTAGTCCATGAAAAATGTTTACCATTACATTTTATGTTTGTAACTGAGGGAGGGTATCAGGAAACATGTTCTTTTATCTGTCACATGATACTGTGCCATATATATCGATATGTGGCAGTCACACGTGTCACTCATATGCCAATGTGTAGTACTGTCATGATTTCTTCCTGGCAGGTTTATTGTGTGTCTGTGGGACTACCATGCAGCTTATTTTTGCTTTATTTTCTTCATATTTTAAAAATGTTGGAAGCTCTATGTGGTAAAGATAAGCATTGCAAGTAAGAATAGAGCTCATCACTGATGTGCTCCAGTATTTTATTGCTTCTCAAGACAATTTAGCTGCATGAAAAGGAGGTTGGCTGGAAGTATCACTATGAGCTAGTTCTGGTGGACGAGTTCTTTTATTCTTCAAGTTTGTGGTCTTCCAAGGCTCTCTAGTCATAGTTCCCTGTGATCTTAACAGCCTATCAGTAGGTATGGGGAAAAAAAGCAACTTCCAAGGATTAATTAAATTACTAACATATAAATGAAATTGCGTTCTACTCTTCCAGACTTATGTCTGCCTCACTGAATACATACCTTCTTAGAAAATTGAAACAAAATCTTTCATATAAAGGTATTTTCAGTCACCAGGGAAAAAGACTGTCATTATCTTCTGTGAAATAAAATGCAACAATTAAAATTATGAATTCATGGTCAGCTAGAAAAGTCACGTTACATGCAGAGGTATGCATAACTTCAGTCAGTTAACTGATTATCTTAGTTTAAAGCAATCCTTCATATTCCATGCAGTGAGATGAGGTGATATATCTGTGTGTGATCTCCGGAAGGAATAGTATTCTCCTAATTAACATGCATCAGTAAGATGCATCTGGGTCAAAAGCCTATAATGACATCATCCACTAAGATTAAGCATTTTATTTGGTCTTTATAAAGCTGAGAAGAACAATCCATTTAGGAATGTACAGTCCACAAAAACTTCTAAGAACTTTGAATTGCCTATTAAGCAAAAGGAACATGGAAGGAAAATAGACACACAAACAGGACACAGACTGGACTTGTTTTTTGGCACACAGTTGTACAGCAGGGGGTTTTTATTATTTTTCAGGTGGACTGTGCTCTGTCCCTTGTTCGTCTTGGCATGGAGAGGAATATTCCTGGTCTGCAGGTGCTTTGTGACAATCTGGTCACTCTTGAGACAGTAGTTTATGAGACTGATGGTGATCAAACCTTAACTTTGAAGGAACTTGTAGAGATGAAGGACATTGAAAAGCTGAGACTGTTGATGAAAAATGTAAGTATTTTGAATAAATCAGTAAGTATACATTGATTTCCAGTAATTCAGGTTACCCTAGATCCTGTGTATATAAAGATACTGTTAGTGGCTGACGTTTTTCTGATGAACCTCCATCTTTAATTCAACAAGAATTCAACACTTTTACTGTTTCTTTTTTGTCGTGGTGGGTTTTTTTCCTTTATTTGTTTTTAACAAATGCTAAAATGTCTCAGTTTTCTCAAGGACCTGTTTCTTTGTCCTAGGCATAGAACTAAACGTTAATGAATCTAGTCTTTTGAAAGCTGTGAATTGTTTTTTCATTGGCCCCTTCTAAAGGATCTTCAGTGTAGCTGTTGATGGTGCTGCAGATACAACAACATTGAATGTTTTCCTTGTATGGTTTTTGGTGTCTTTAAATACTGGCAAAAAATCTTAATATTTGCCTCTGCAGCATATGTGTGTTTTTCATTTTCGCTGTGTTCAGCCTGTGCGTGGCATTTCAGAATAGAAAAAGACCTTTTGGAAAGGTTGAAAAATACCTAGAGATTGAACAGGGCTCTGAAATTCAGTCAAAGAATACATAAGCATCAAAGGAGAATACTCATGCACTTGAAGCTCTTCAGAATTTTCAAAATTTTGTTAGGATTTATGTAACCACTCCTCATTTCTTTTTCTGTCTTGCATTCTTGCATACTGAAAGTAATGTTACTCTGACATGAATGCAAGCCAATCTCTCACTCATTCTGAAATTGCAGGAGGAAGACAGCTGGCTTTCCTCATGTAATGCTTTACTCCTGTACTGCTTGGTTTCCCCAAGCCATTGGGTAGCAGAAAGATGATGGATTGTTTAAGTGCTTCATGATGTAGTGATCTGTGCAGCAGTGATGAATGTCAGGCTTCAGCTGTTGCTTGTGATAGGTGAAGATACTGTTTCAGTTATATTGATCAAAGTATGTTCTGTTTGTTTTTTGGTTTTCTCGTTCGTTTTGGACAATGAAGCTGAACTTGTTCTTTTTTCCTCTCTGTAACTCATTGCGCTTTCCAGTCCTCTGATGAAAAATACGTGAAGAATGTTTATCAGTGGATGATTCCTTTTCTCCACCGCTGTGAAAATCAGTCCCCTGGTCTTGCAAATTCACTTTTTAAAGAATATTTAGTAACATTAGCAAAGGAAGACCTGACTTTACCTCTGAAGATATTTCAGAATTCAAAACCTGCTGTAAGTATAGAGCCCTGATGATTCTACTGGTTTCTTTGGAAATTCTTGTCCTGAAGAGGTGAATTCAGAAACAGGGTTAGTTCATCTTCTAAACCAGATTGTCTCCCTGATCTTGCCCTTCTTCTGGGACCCAGGATTTGTTATGTTTTAGAAAACATTAATTTAAAGATACTATAGCGTAAGATATGATGCAACTAAACTGTCCTTGATAAGATTGTCAATCTAATGTAATTATGATCTTGACCTAGTAGAACAAAAATTATTGTTAAGATTCTTCTCTGAAGTAATTTTATGGTGATGTGTCTGAAGTAAATTCCTGGCATAATTTTGCTTTTTAAAAAACGGATATTAAAGAGTTTGATCTCACTAATATTTTTTTCCTGAGGAATTTACTATCAGTAGATTTCAAGTTATTTCTCCCTGCCCCCCTCCACCCTGCCCCTCTCTTTCCACAACAAATGTAAAGAATAAAATGGGAGCCATTAGGATGGAGGCAAGAGTTCAGTGACTAAGGGTTGAAGTTACCTTCCATGTGAGTATTTCATGCTGCTTCTACAGTTTAAATAGTTACTCCAGGGCACGTAAGCACATTTTTGCATATTATTGAATGTTCTAAGCGTATGGACAGAAATCAACCAGTGAAGGAAGAACACAGCTATTTTATATGTATTGATACTGTTGTACATACTAAATACATCTGACAAATGTTTGCAGCAGTTGCCTTCCTCTGCCCTGCACCCTCTCCACCTCTCAAATTCAAAAAGGGTATAATGACGTACCACTGTTCTTTCCAGTGTCTGCAGTGTAGAAAACTAGCCGAGTTATGTTTCAGGTTGTAACTTCAACAGGTAGTTCACTAAGTTGTTAGCAAGAGACCTTCTAATTACAACTAAAGACAATTTATTGACTTTGAATACACATCTTTTTATGTTCAGAATAAACTTAACTGTTGAATTAGAAACAGAAAACTAAAAATAATGTGCTTTCTTTTCTTGTTAGTGTCAGCAAAAAATTATTCCTGATCAAGACCAGCTTATGATTACGGCATTGGAATGTATTTATAGTTGTGAACGAGATGACCAGCTCTCTCTCTGTTACGATATTTTGGAATGCCTTCCACAAAGAGGATATGGGTAAACATTTTCAGCTAGTTACTTGTAAATATTTTAGATATGTTAAATGTAGTTGTGAATTAATGCTTTAAAAAGAGTTAAGTCACTAAAGGGTAGGTAATGTTACTGGAATGTTCTGTTCCTGTCTGCGTTGCCATGGTCATACGTATGCTTGTGCTGTATATTTACTCTACCAAATAATGCAACAAAACATGATTTAAAGTAGCAGCCTAGACTAAGGCTTCTGTGTTAGTTTCTTAGACCTTTTATATCCTGGTGAATTGAGACCAAGTGTTAGTGTTATCTTACTGGTCTTGTTGGTCTTATTACAGTTAGTGGCGTCTTGCACTTAGCTTATAAGCAGCAATATGGCCATGTGAGAGAGGTCTCTATATGGAAGACCTATATGAAGGACAAGTAGTTCCATGCTGTCATGGTTTAACCTGGCAGGCAGCCAAATACCATGCAGCTGCTCATTCACTCCCCCGCCCAGTGGGACTGTGAGAGAATCGGAAGGGTAAGAGTGAGAAAAACTCGTGAGTTGAGATAAAGACAGTTTAATAGAACAGAAAAGGGAAAATAATAATGATAATGATAAAATATACAAAATGAGTGATGCACAATGCAATTGCTCACCACCCGCGCTGACCGATAACCAGGTAGCGATCGGTACTTCCTGGATCACGCCTACCATTCATCTACTGAGCATGACGTCACATGGTATGGAATACCCCATTGGCCAGCTGGGCTGGCTGTCTTGATTATGTTCCCTCCCATCTTGTGTACCTAGCTCAGTCAGTAGGCATGGGAGCTGTCCTTGGACTAGGAGGGTACTTAGCAACAACTGAAGACATCAGTGTGTTATCAACATTCTCCTCATACTAAATCCAAACGACAGCACTAGGAAGAAATTTAACCCTATCCCAGCCGAAACCAGGACACATGCTTATGGAAAGCATGAGGAGGAGATGTAAACTATTCTCCCAATATCTTTTACACGTAGGAAGGAGAGAGACTGAGAGAAGTGTAAGGAAGAAGGAAAAGCTCTTTTCTTGGGAGACTGAAGGACCGTCTCAGTTTCAGCTATCCTTCCAGCAAGAAGCCAGCAGTTTTAATCTTTTCAAGCAAACATATATTTGATTTTCATCAAGGAATGTTTCAAACTGCTTATCTTCATATCTATGTAATCTGAATTATATGAAGAAATTACGAGAAGTATGGAGATATATATGTTTAATATTAATTGTATAATATCTTTGCAGGCCTGAAACAGATAAAACTAATGCTCTTCATGATGAAGTAGATGAACTGGAACAAATTCTTAGGTATTTAATTTTGCTGAAATAAGTAATGTATTCTTACAGAAGTCACTAGGCATAGCCAAGAACTTTTTTATGACAAGAAAGCAGCAAGAATATTTATCTTGTTTTTAGTGCTGTCGACAAGATAATCTGTAAGTTTTTTATATTCAGATCTTAGAAATTTTGAATGGTTTTAGTTATTTGAATGTTATAAAATGGAATTTTGGAATAAGAATGTTTGGGGTTTTTTTGTTTTTTGGTTGGGTTTTTTTTTTTTTTTTTTTTTTTTTTTTTGAGGGGGAGGAGATATTTACTTCTGAAATATCCGGGGAATTTGTTTTGATCTTGATACTCTGTAATGCTTTGACTGATCAAAAACTAAAAGCTGTGAAGATATGTTATCAGGTTATTGGTGATACGCATTTACCCTACAGTATTAATTTTTTTTGAGTAAATAATGTTACTCTGGCTAATCTATACTGTTACAGATTTTATGGAGACTGTTTGCATTTGCAGTACATTGTCTGAGACAGCTTTAAGACTGCTGCAGCAGAGGTAGTTGTACAACTGTACAGAATTAAAAAATGTTGACTATTCATTTACAGTGTGTCAGAGCTTTTGGAGAAACATGGACTTCAGAAACCCGTTTCCTTTGTGAAAGACACAAAGGACAATGCGGAGGAGGCACGGAAGCTGATGATTAGGTTGACGAGGCACACAGGTCGCAAGTTAGTATTCAAAAGGGAATGGGAGATAAGAGGGAAAAGAGAGTAAGGTAACAAATACTTATCGTCAGAGAGCGTATCTGCTTGTTTTGTTGCAGTAGGCAACCGTAGTGTTCAAACTGAACACGGTGTACATAAAACATATTTGTTAAACTGATGATTAACATGATTAGTGTTTTGGCTGCATTCTCCACATTCAAAAAACTCTGTCTAGCTTGAAACCTGTTTCAGTATGTTTGAGTTCAAGTAAACAAGCCTAAAAGGCATACTGGCTGCAAAATACTGCAAGGTGATGAACAATCAAAGTTAACATATTATAAATGAGGTCCTTTAAGACCTATTTAAGTTTATTGAGAGTATAGGATTTGTAAAACAATGCTTTCTTCTTTTTTGGCATGTTTTCTTAGGAGCTCTTGTAATAGGGTAATTTATTGATTTTACTTATCGATTGTACCTCTTATATTTCCAGTATAATTTTTCAATTTTTCTGGTTAAGAACTACTTTATTTAACTTGTCTTCCAACTGTAGATGAATTATTACACGGCTCTTGGCATAAGCGGATAAAAAGATTGAACCCTGGGAAAAACAGCCATCACTGTGGGTTGTTTTTTTTTTTTTTTTCTTATTTAAAGTAAACATGCACAATAGTTTATTGGTGATGGTAGGGTAGTATTTAGCTTGGACATGCTGAAAGCTTTTTGACTTCTAAAAACCTTTCTTTAGAAAATATCAGGTCAATGCCTCTGTAGGAAAAGTGTTGATTTTTTGCTTTCTGTAGAGATTCTTTGCTTTGCCAAAATGAAAGCTGATGCCACATGAGAAAATCACTATTAGCTGGACTAGCTTGTATAGCTTAAAAAAGTCTTTTTTAATCTGAAAGGCTCAAGATAATGTAAAAACCTTCATAGTGTTTTTACTAGTAAGAGTTTTGCACATGAAGTTGCATAGGAAGCTTTGTGGGTAAGCAGAGATCCATGGATGCAGAGGGTCAAGAATCTGAATACCATTCCAATTTAAGGAACAAAAACTTGCAGCTCTAATCGCCTGTGATTGCGTGCAATCAATTAGTCCTTTGAGATTGCTTACAATGAACAGCATTTTAATGATCCTCAGTTGCTGTTACAAACTTGTTTTTACACAACTGTTCCTGGAACAGCAGGAAGATAGCACTTCCAACTTTCTGATGTACTATTGGAAGTTACCAAAACCTACTTGGGGGATCTTGATAAAGATTGCTTAAATCCCTGTCTTAGCCAGAGAAAACAAGCAGAAAAAACACTTTGGGTACTGCATTGTTGTTGTCACACAATTTTATCCCATAGAGACTGTTTTAATATTAATTAATATTAAAAGCATTCTGTCTTTAAATCGCTTTTGGTTAAAAGTCCAATTAAAGATTGAAATAGCATTTGAGCAAACTCATATTTTTGGTGATGGAACTGTAGTGTTATCTACTGCTTTTCTTTAAATTTGTTGAAGAAGAGAATATTTAATTTAGAAATTTTTGTAGGCAACCGTCAGTCAGTGAGACACACTGGAAGGAATTGCTCCAGGATATGTTAGACATGCAGCAGAAAGTATATACATGCTTACATTCAGATACTTGCTATGAGGTGAGTTTTATGTTTTCTTACTGGTTTATGTACCAGGTAAGCTACAAATTCTCATTTCATGTTGTTGCTCACAAATGAAAATACATTTTCTTATGTTATGTCACTTGGTAGCCTACTGGCTCTTTTACGGTGTATTCATTCAAATCAGAAACTTCCTGTGTTAATTCATTTCATCAAAAGCCCCTTTAATATCCTGTATATCTTTTACTAGAATTCAACTTTTTAAAAATTGAGTCAACTTCTTGAGACTTCGTAATTCTATGTACAAATGTGTTTAGTTATAAACACTTAAAACTAATGAAAATAAACAATCTTTTAGATAAATGTTATCTTCAGCCTAGCATTTCTTAAACACAAAGTTCTGGTTTGATAATATTATCCAAGGTCATTATAGGATTATGGACTTTCTACTGCTTGCAGTTGAAGTAAAATAATGTGAGACGAGAAATCTAATTTCATTGAAGGAAAAAAAACGCTGCACGTGCATAAACACCAAACCTATGTCATTAATATTTGCAAAGGACAGCTATTAGACTGATGCAGAACTTACTGTGACATATATTGTTTATCTACATTTTCACTTCAATATACTGCAGTTTATTACAGAAACAGTGCCGTGTCCACTATAATTGGTGTTTAAATAGTCACATCTTTTAAAAATTTAAGTGTGTTTTATAACAGTTTGCAGATTTAATTGCTTACCAATTTGATTAGCTCTTGGGAGAAGTTTTGAAACCAAATTAGAAAAAAAAATTGAAGGGAAAAAGCAATGCTACTCAACCTATACCTAAAAAAGTCACTCTTTCTCTGTAGTTGTATGATTTGAAGTTGCTCAGAGAGAACTGCAATGTGATAGGCATTGCAGTTTTGTGATAGGCTAAGGCTTAGGGTACTTGGAATATTTTTTTTTTTAAGTGCATTTAAAAAAATTATAGTACTAGAGCACTCTGAAAATAATAGCATTTGCTTTGCTCTGACCTTAATATAAGTTTTTTATTAATATTAAATTATTTTCTAACCTCTGTACCATATGATTTAAAAAAAACACAACAAAGGGCTTTGGAAAAATGATCCTGGGGTGCTAAAAATGCTTTGAAACATAGTGCTGTCGTATGCAATTATACTTTGATAACTTCAAAATTGAGAAATTGGTGACACAGTAAGGATTTGCAATCACATATGAGGTTTGTATTGGCATCTTTTTTAGCATGATGCTTACTCTATTCTTCTTGCATGCAAAGTGAATCCTGTCCTCTTGAAGAGGGACTTCATGTTCATAAATTTTGAGAGAGGTAAATTGTATGTATATGATCTTTAAGGAAGAAGGGTCAGCTATCATACTTTGCGTCTTTCACTGTTCCTTGAGGATTAACATATTGTGAAATGGAAGATGATCCAATTGTATGATGATTTTTAAGAAACTGGAACACTGGACTGTGTTCCTTTCCAGAGCATGAGATGGTTTGGAAAGGTTCTTCCTAGTGAAGAAATACTTTAATTTCCAAGATGCGATTGAACAGGGTGCTAGATAATCTCATCTATGCCCCCTTTCCCATGAAAGGTCGGGCCAGATGATCTTTGGAGGTCCCTTCCAACCTGGGCTCTTCTATGATTCATTGATTCTATTTAATTTGTTACAAAATTTAAAACCCTTGACAAAGGCCATATTGTTGCAGCTGTGTTATTTTCTGAAATGATTAAATGCATGTGTGGCTCTTCATTAGGACAATACTGACCATGTTTAAAAAAAAAAAAACAATTTATTTTTGTAAGGAATTGAGATTGAATGTCTTAAAGTGGGCGAAACTTTGACCTGAAAATAACAGGTGTTTTGTGGCAGATGCAGCATTATATTAGTATACAGTCTTTGAAGATAGTCTTGATTGAAACTTAAAAAACATCTTGTATGCTCAGTTCTAAATATTTTTAGTTTCTTCAGAGATACAAAATTTCTTCTCATGTGTTCTTGGTTTTAAGGTCTTAATACTGAACTGCCTTTTCAGATTCTTACATCCTATTAACACCTCAGAATGGAGGTATAAATAATTTCTGATCACTAAGTCATACTGTAAAAAGGCAGTTAATAAGCTTTTTTCTGCAGGAAGTAGAAATAACTAGCTACTAGTTAATTTTAGCTTTACTTAAATTGTGGAAGTACTCTCCTTGGTAGAAGTTTAAATTTTGGACTGAATGTATTCTTTTGACTTCAAAGGCCCTTTTATTCAAAGGGGTTGGTTTCATACAATGCAGATAAGCTTACTTGAAGCTGCTGCTGCAGATTATTAAATTACCGTTCTTTCTTCTAGATATTCACAGAAAGTCTTTTATGCTCAAGCAGTATAGACAATATCCATTTGGCTGGGCAAATGATGCATTGCAGTATTTGGTCAGTGGATCTACCAAGTTCATCAAAAGGGAAGCCACAGTACCGAGTCAGCTATGCAAAAAGTATCGAACTAGTTTTGGCTGCTGGCAGAGAATATTTCAATTCTTCAACGAGTTTGACTGATAGCTGTATGGATTTGGCCAGGTATATTTACAATTATCATATACGTAAATACATATTGCTCTTTTAATTGAAACTTGAATTTTGTTTTCCCTGTAAGAGGGGGTGAATCTTATGTGGGTTTAGTTCTCTTCATGTAAAATTACATGGTAAATGGAAACAATATCTTTGGCTTCTGTAAGATTTTTTTGGGGCTTTCTTTGTTTGGTTGTTTTTTGTATTTCTCCCCCCCCCCCCCCCGCCTTGCTTTGTGCGTGTGTACACCATTGCTGTCCCTGGTTGCTGGAATGGTCTGTTACAGAATTCGCGTGAAGAAGAAGAAGAAATGTGCAAGTCTTTCTCTGTGGATAAGAAGTTTTTTGTGTGTGTCATTTGAACCTTTTCCACGTTATGGCATCGAACCACAATTGTGGCCCCCAGTTACTATGACAGTAGAAAATACCATTTTGCTGATTCTTTAATTTCTTTTCTTACTTTGGTCTAAAAAAATTATTTGAGGCTATCCGTCTTTCTTTGTTACATTAAGAAATAAGCCAAATAATTTACAGAAAGGAATTAAGGCATAGAGCAGCCTTGGAGGTTACAGTGTGGGTGTTCATTCTTGTATAGATTTAGATAGGGAAGCATTTTCTTTTATAGTTCAGTTGCAGATAGGTAAAATAATCGGGTATTACCTTTTTAGAAGATTGATGCCTTGGCTTACCCTAAATATTTCAAATAGAGGCATGTCTTAATATTTCCAGTTTTTCCCTTTTATTCTAAGGATTTGATGTTTCATTGGTATTGTTGTTATGTGTTAATCCAAAGGAGTTTTCCTTTTTCTTAAGACACTTGTTTAAAAAAGGAAAAAAAAAAAAAAAAAAAAAAAAAAGAGACAACCCAAAACTCAAACCAAAATCCCATAACCAAACAAAAATACTTATGTCTCATCTATAAAGGAACACATGTCTTCATAAAGTGCTACTTTCACTTAGACATGAGTACATTTACCTAGTAATTACAAGAAAAAGATTAAATTATTTTTCTTCCCCTCAAGATACAAATTCATCTTGACCCATAATGATGTGTACATACCTGTTACCAGTTTTTTTTGAGTACTGACTATAGGAATATAGTCAAACTGTTTGTAATTAATTATCCTTTTTCAAATTAAGAAGTTTTCCTCAATAAATTATTGTTACTATGAAGTTTTATGGATTGACAAATCATACATTTTTTGTTAGGGATTAAAGGAAGAATATTTTTGCAGTTTGCCTTGAGTGACGGTTACTTTCTCCATAGCTTAACTAGAAAATGACTGAAAAAGCGTTGTTTTTTTCTCCCTAATCACTCACAGCTTGTTCCTCTCTCCCATCCCAAATGCACACACACATAAATATATATGAGGAGGATGAGGGTTTTTTTTTCTTTATTTTTGTGGGGTTTTGTTGTTTGCTTTTTCAGTAAAGGTATTATTGCCTTAGGTCAAAGTTGGAAGACAGTCACTTTCACAGCATTAATTATATAATGCTAGCTTTATTTCTACCTTTTTATTGAAAACACAGTTTATTGACTGTCATTGCTGCTTATAAGCACTCTAGGTAAATACTTGCTTTGGAGGCCTAAAAGGCCTGGGAGTCACTGTTTTGTTTTTTTTTTTTTTAATATGAATATTTATATGAA
>NW_009225708.1:0-2401 GCF_000690835.1 Fulmarus glacialis
GGTGGTTGGTTTTTGCCGTGGTGGGGGCTGTGGGTGACCGGCCGTGCTCCCACTCTCACCCCGTCGCTCTGTGCCCGAGCGGCCTGACCCCGGACCCTCCTCTTTGGGGTCTGTTTTTGGGGTCCCTCACTTTATTTTACGCCTTAATGCTGCTGCCTCCGAGTTCCGCAGGTTGCGTGGCGCTGGGCAGAGCCTCTTCACGCCCGCTCCTGCCTGCAAACGCGGTTGAGTCTGGGGAACCGCCTGCTGCACAAAGTCCGGTTCCAGCTCGAGGAAAAGCCGTGCTCTTTGTTAGGCTGGGCTTACTCTCCGGGATAGATGCGTTAAAAAAACCCCTACGCGCACTCGCCGTTGTACTTTGGGCTTTCAAACCCCTTCCTCCGGCGCTCTGCGGGCGATGCCGTGTCTGTGCCAGCCCCCTGCCCCGCTCCGCCGAGCTTTAACTCTTGCTTTTAGAGTAAAGAGAGCTAAAGCCTTTAAAAATAATGTCACTAAGTGGAATTTTCCAACAGATAGAAGGAGAAAGCGTCGCGCATTGGGCCGTCTGGCATTGGTGGTGTCACTGTAAATAATGAAAATATTTTTCTGCCCTTTCCTTCCCTGGGCAGCTCGGGGCTGCGCTTACAAAGCGTGGGCTGATGACTTGGCTGGGACGTCACCGGCGGGTCCCTGAAAAGGTGGTTATCAGAGGGACGCTGATAACGCATCCGATAGAAGGAACGATTTCCTGGTCGAGTTAAGACTAGCTTAAGCTGCGGCACGGTATGCTGCGCTGGGGAAACGTTTCCCTTCTGCTCCAAGGTGTGTGTCCAAAAGCCAGCAGTGAAGTGGTCACGTTTTCCTATTGTGAATAATTCTGTGTTTTCAAAAGGAAAAAAAATAGGCCTAGAAATGCTTTCGCTGGATAAAAGGTGATAATTGTCACAAACCCGTGCTTGGGACAAGCTCAGGCTAAGTGAGATCCGCTCTGAGCGAGCTTTCCCCGGGATATCTGTGGAGCCCCTTGGAAGGGGTCTCGGGGAGCCAATATGGTTTTAATTTTATTCCACCGTGTCCGAAGGGGGCTTCATGGGAGGGGGTGGAGGGTGCTTTCGGGATTTAATCGGCCTTTTTGCTGCTCGGCCGGGGGGTTGGTGGGAGCGTGCTCTTGTTGGACAGCCGGGAATTGCAGGAGAAATTCTGGCTAAATCCTTTCTGAACTCCCTTGGCTGTAATTTTGGAGAAATATTGACCCTGGTGGGCTCCTGTGCCGACCATTAAAAGGAAGCATTCCTAATAAAATATGGTTTGGAAAATTCATTTCAGGCTGGAATTCGCCTCTCCAGAAAGTATTTTAATAAGGAGGTGGGGGAAATGGGACACATCATCCGCGCGGCTCTGAAGAACGGGTCGTTTCGGCTCTGCTTTTCGCTCGCTCTGTGGAACAACCCAGCAACTTTCTAAAAGCAAGACAAATGCAATTTTTTTTAAAAAAAGAAAGTGTGGAGGAGGGGGGAAAAAACCAAACCAGACAAAAGTCTAATCCTTTGTGGTATTTTTATTCTGTCTTTAATGACATTATGGTGTCCTATTGAATTCTGTAAGCGCTGAGTTTGAAGCCTGGTGTATCTTTGCCTTTTTTAATGCCTTTTACGAGGGACAAAGTGCTTGCGGGAAGGCTGTTTCCGAGGGGAATGGCTGGCCTGGAGCTCTGCATCGGTGGGCTCACACTTGTCGGAGCAGATGTAATTTAATTACCGTACCAGTGGGTGCATAAGGCGCTTTGCAGTGTAAGGAGTTGGGAAATAGTGAAAACACGCTGCTTATTTTTAATTAAAAGCTGTGTTTGGCTCGTGGAGCCTTCGGAGACTCCCTCCTCCCGGGGAGCGTGCAGGGCCAGGAGGTGGGGGCTCCCGGTGGGTGGGGGCGCGGAGGGTCCCATAAGTGACCCCATGGCTCTCGCGCACACCCCTGCCTCCCCGGGGCTTTGCTTAATCTCCGAAGGCTGGTTTGGATTAAGCGAGCCTGGATGGTCTGCATCCCAGTTGGAGTTTCCCTCTGGAATGGAGGAGCCCTTTCCAAGCATGCTGGGGGGGACCCTTTGCTGGGTGCCCGGCTGTTGAGTGCCCTCCCAGCACCGAGGGCTCTTGCCCTCGCTCCCCCCGAGACAGAAACCCCCGTGCCCAGCCCACGTTGCAGCAGCGAGGTTACCCTTCTCACTGTGCCCGGGGGAAAGGAGCACCCAGGGCTCCTTGCGTGTCGTTTGGGAATGACTTCATTAACTTAAATTAAAAAAAAAAAAAAAAAAAAAAAAGAGAAGTGTGGTTTTGGCTTCCTCAACCAAAAAATTGACTTTACTGTCTCCTGAAGGCAAGCACCTGTGTCTTCGAGCTTTCATGAGCCTGAAGTGAGCACCATCCCG